>NC_060183.1:72700857-73000857 GCF_021184085.1 Oncorhynchus gorbuscha | reverse complement strand
TGTAGTAGGAAATTGGCAGTAGGCACAGAAAGATACAAGTAATCAAGAGATCGTGACGGGATACAGTACGTTCATACCAATATCGTTAAAAATCTAAACCTTTGCTTATAACGACATAAGCCAAACCCATCCTCAAAGCTGATCATTTCTCTCAAGACTGCAAAAGGTTACTCTGAGAATCTTTATGAAATATCATATAGAATGTCCATTAAAAGGGTAATTTTGGCAGTGAAGCTCTTACTCTACTTCCCCAGAGTCAGATGAACTCGTGGATACCATTTTTATGTCTCTGCATCCAGTTTAAAGGAAGTTGCTAACTAGTGTTAGCGCAATGATTGGAAGTCTAGGGAAACCGATAACATACACGCTAGTTAGCATTGGCTAACTACCTTCATACTGGATGTAGACATAAAAATGTTACCCATGAGTTTTTCATCTGACTCTGGGAAAGTAGATGAAGGGCTTCATTGCCAAAATCCCGAAGTATCCCTTTCAAATCTTTAAGAGTCTACGTACGTGGGGGTTCTACTAAGTGAACATATGGTCATACCAAGGATCATTTAGCGGTTTGATTTGAAATTTCAGAACTCCATAAGGTAAAGCTTAATATTAGCCCATAGCAATGCATAACAGCTTCATGGAATAACAGATAGTCCCCAACAAAAATCTAGTTTGTTCTGAAGTGTCTGTCCTGTATCGGAGAGATATACAAAAGATCAGGACTCTTACTTTTTTGACAACCCCTTATTTTAGACACTGAACTAGTTTCTCCATATACACTACCATTCAAAAAAGTTTGGGGTCACTTAGACATTTTTGGTCCATTAAAATATAATCAAATTGATCAGAAATACACTGTACATTGTTAACGTTGTAAATTACTATTGTAGCTGGAAACCTTATGGAATATCTACATGGGTGTACAGAGGCCCATTATCAGCAACCATCACTCCTGTGTTCCAATGGCATGTTGTGTTAGATAATCCAAGTTTATAATTTTAAAAAGGCTAATTCATCAACAGAAAACCCTTTTGCAATTATGTTAGCACAGCAGTAAAGTGTTGTGCTCATTATAGAAGCAATAAAACTGTCCTTCTTTGGACTAGTTGATTCTGGCCAATAAAAATAAGATTAAGATAGGCAAAAGAACACAGACACTGGACAGAGGAACTCTGCCTAGGCCAGCATCCGGGAGTCGCCTCTTCACTGTTGACGTTGAGACTGGTGTTTTGCAGATACTATTTAATGAAACTGCCAGTTGAGAACTTGTGAGGTGTCTATTTCTCAAACTAGACACTCTAATGTACTTGTCCTCTTGCTCAGTTGTGCACCGGGGCCTCCCACTCCTCTTTCTATTCTGGTTCTGTGAAGGGAGTAGTACACAGCGTTGTACGATATCTTCAGGTTCTCAGCAATTTCTCACATGGAATAACCTTCATTTCTCAGAACAAGAATAGACTGACAAGTTTCAGAAGAAAGTTCTTTGTTTCTGGCCATGTTGAGCCTGTAATCGAACCCACAAATGCTGATGCTCCAGATTCTCAACTAGTCTAAAGGAGGACAGTTGTATTGCTTCTTTAATCAGAACAACACTTTCAACTGTGCTAACATAATTGCAAAAGGGTTTTCTAATGATCAATTAGCCTTTTAAAATTATAAACTTGGATTAGCTAACAATGTGACATTGGAACACAGGAGTGATGGTTGCTGATAATGTGCCTCTGTACGCCCATGTAGATATTCCATAAAGTTTCCAACTACAATAAGTAATTTAGAACATTAACAATGTCTATACTGTATTTCTGATCAATTTGATATTTTAAAAATGGACACAAAAAAAGCGCTTTTCAAAAACAAGGACATTTTTAAGTGACCCCAAACTTTTGAACGGTAATGTATATTTTCATTCATTTTTAAAAACTGGTACCCGGCTATCTTCAGACTATTCTTGGAAGCTTCCTAGTGCAAAACAACTGAAATATACATGTCTGTGAGAGACTCGCCTTTCCACAGAGGGGTCATAGAGTGTAGTCCAAACTGTTTGGACGCTAAAGACCGAAGTTGGCAGATCGGCTGTACCAACTTCAGACGAGTCACGTGAGACTTGTGGAAGTCATGGAGCAAAATGGAGAACTATCGTGTTCATTAGTCTCATCTTTCCATGAAGTTTGTAGGTCAAACTGTTCGGACGCTACCAACGTTTTTGTGAGTAGACTGATTTTCGGGATGTCTCATGGTCTGACAAACACCGCCCTAGCTCTGCTACCTTTACCGCATATGCGGAAGGGCGACATCAACAGATGAGGTGGATTGAGACGCAGCCAAATGCAAATTTCCTCTAGGGGGTTAACTGCCAATCATTAGTGAGTAAAACACTCCTGCAGTGTTTCTTTATTTACAGTCAAGTTATTCTTTAGTATTTATTAGGATCCCCATTAGCCGCTGCGAAAGCAGCAGCTACTCTTCCGGGGATCCACACAAAACATGAAAGAACATTAATCGACAAGAACAGCTCAAGGACAGAACTAAATCAAATTTTAAAAGGCACACCTCAAAGGCACAATATCAATACAACCACACAACCGATTTGGAATCTGACCTCCACAAAAGCTGCCACCTCTTGTAAGACAAGATTCCATTCTAACTGATCTTCTGTGTTGAAGCGCTGTGTATAGTCCTCGATTTCCTCTGACAGCTCCTGCAGGAGGGTAGACCAATGTTATACACACTATACACAGCACACTAATGCATGCAAGTTAAATATATGTATTTTTGTAAGAGTAACAAAATTAAACATTTTCAGGCTGAAACTTCTGCACTCCACTTTATACTAAACTCCAATAATAAAATACCACAAAAAGTAAATATATACAAATGAGATTGAGAACTTCCTCTGGTAATCGTTTGTTTAATCTTCAGATGTCTTACCTTGACCAGCACCTTCACTAGGTCCATCTTGTTCAGAAGTAAACAGACTACTATGTAGCGGGCATAATACCGAAGCTTCTTCACTACCAACTCAGGCCTAACAGGAGGGGGAAGACAATGGAAGAAAGAAAAGTTGTGTTACAATATGTCCCTGGCAAGCACAAACACACACAGAGTAAAATGTTCATGTGTTTTGTTCCAGCAGCACCAAATAAATGTAGCTGTTGGAACATTCACAACAATTTTGTTAATTGTGATTATGTATTTTGTCTCAGTCTACCATAAACACCTTCAACAAATATCATATCATAAAAATAAAGTTCTATCATTATCCCCATGTGGAATGTTGCTCCTCGTTGCTCGCTAAATCACCCACCTTTCCCAGCTCATTTAGCTGGGTTTTGAAAAATGTCATTTAAAAAAAATATATAATAATGTTAGCAAGCCAGCTAACCCATTACTACGTTCACCTGGTTCAGCAGCAAACAGATAATAATTACGTGGATAAAAATGTGCACTCAAGTGCTGTCGGAAATACAACTGTCCAACTCTAATATAGCCGAATGACGGTCCAAGTCAGAGTAACAAGTGGGAAACTCAGAATTTGAATCTACGAGTTGACACGTTTTTAACCTGAAGGTAATGAAACAAAGCCATTTACAGCCTTAATCATGTAGCTAGTTTGACAATGTAGCTAGTTTGACCACATTGTCAACATTAGCAAGCTAGCTAAGTTATTAGCAACGTTAGTTTGCTAGCTAAAATCTCATTGGTTGAAGAGTTGTTCAGACTTCAAAAGCACTTGAACATGTTGAAAAAAAGTAATGTGCTGAGGGTTAAATAATATATTTTTTTTATCACAGAAATTGCAAGTATATAATCTACCCTTTACTCATATGTATTTTTGCATTATTGTTAAGTTGTCTGACAGTCAGGGATACTTCACGCCAAATACAAAGGTATATCCATACCTTGTCTGTATTCAATTGACCCAGGTCGCTTTTAAAGTGCATAGTTCAGTTGTTTTGCTATGTTACAGCAGCCTCTGGCTAGCATTTACCTCCTGGAACAAAACTGAATGGAAGCCAGACGGCATGTTCAGAGTGCTCAAAATAATTTCTTAAATATCAATAAAATGCCATGCGTTGGCACTCACCTATCCTCTTTGTTGACCTGATAGTAGTAGGACCGCTGACGGATGGCCGAGTAGAACGAGAAGGCCTCATTCAGGTAACTTGTTTCTGAGGTACGAAGACTACAACACAAAAAGAGGAAATTGTGTGCCAAGAACTCTCTGCATTGAGTGTGACACTGGTACCCTTGGTAGTTCCTGAATAAGTGTATTAAGAACAAAATAAATTTGATCAACTTAAAACACTTAAAGAACACTTTAGGAAACACAAATTCTGCATGTCAGCTTGGTTTTATATCGTAAAAAAATAATCTACGAACCTCACACCACCACATTGGATCACATGATACTTAGGTATTTATTTTGCCACCTGGTTTTTTAATTTTGTTTTAGTCAGCCTTTCCAAAATTTGGTTATGCCAAACATATTAGTTTTAATCCCAAAAAAGTAAGTAATTTTAGTTGACAAGATTTTCCTCTTGTTTTTAGTCATTGTACCTTTTACATTGCACACAAACAGTGCTGCATGTAGCAACTAAATAGCTACAAATGGCAGCAAATACTAAATGTTTCAGAATTATTTTCCCAATTTCACTTTTTGTGCACATCCGAATAACGGATTTAGTGTCGGGCCCACTCCTAGATCCTAGATACTGGACCAACCTCTCCATCAAGTACCATCAATTGCTTGAACCAGGAATTGTTTTTACACAAGTTACCAGAGTTAAAGCACAGATCAGACCAACAAAATGTTCCAGGACATGAATGATAAGGATATGTGACAGTCTGTGTGTGTGAGCGCATGCAGTTGGAGAAACCTTACTAGTAGTGGTAGTACAGCTGGCCTATTTTGGACGCCACCTCCCCTATCTGCCATCTCTTCAGGCCATACCGATTGTCCAGGACCTGCCTGCTCCCAAGAAGGAACGGAAGCAATGCTGATTTTAAAATTAATGTTTAAGCCAACAGATTTCTCCATCTCATCCACTAGGCTCAAAAGTTGTTGATCAGGGAAAATGTGTCAGAGAGAACGGAGCCGTCAGTGACCAGCTGACCTGTGCTGCTGCTGAAACTTCCACAGCTTGGTGTAGACGTCAAAGGTGCGGCCAAAGTAGGACTGCCACTGCTTGTGTCCGTACTGAGGAAGATCTCTGCAAGAGACAAGAGGGTGAGAAGGAATGAGAAGAAGGAAAATGCAGCCAAGTAGAACAGTCTCACACCTTCTCTCATGATTGGAGAAAGGGAAACCTTCCAGCCTTCAACCACATAACAAATGATGACATTGTAATGTGATTACACCGCTTTATTAGAGCTTAGTGCCATGGGGGCGGCCTTTACTACTACAAGTATGACATTTAACGCTTTTTGCAGGTGTGCACATATCACCTTTATTATGTTTTTAGTATTTGGGGGAATTCTATGCGACAGCTTTGTAATGATTTTATAATTTCTAAGTGTAAATCTGTCTGCCTCAGAGGCACTACCCACTGAGTGTCCCAGAGCTACACCTGAGTATGTTATGATGCAGTGTCCCAGAGCTACACCTGAGTATGTTATGATGCAGTGTCCCAGAGCTACACCTGAGTATGTTATGATGCAGTGTCCCAGAGCTACACCTGAGTATGTTATGATGCAGTGTCCCAGAGCTACACCTGAGTATATTATGATGCAGTGTCCCAGAGCTACACCTGAGTATATTATGATGCAGTGTCCCAGAGCTACACCTGAGTATATTATGATGCAGTGTCCCAGAGCTACACCTGAGTATATTATGATGCAGTGTCCCAGAGCTACACCTGAGTATATTATGATGCAGTGTCCCAGAGCTACACCTGAGTATATTATGATGCAGTGTCCCAGAGCTACACCTGAGTATATTATGATGCAGTGTCCCAGAGCTACACCTGAGTATATTATGATGCAGTGTCCCAGAGCTACACCTGAGTATATTATGATGCAGTGTCCCAGAGCTACACCTGAGTATATTATGATGCAGTGTCCCAGAGCTACACCTGAGTATATTATGATGCAGTGTCCCAGAGCTACACCTGAGTATATTATGATGCAGTGTCCCAGAGCTACACCTGAGTATATTATGATGCAGTGTCCCAGAGCTACACCTGAGTATATTATGATGCAGTGTCCCAGAGCTACACCTGAGTATATTATGATGCAGTGTCCCAGAGCTACACCTGAGTATATTATGATGCAGTGTCCCAGAGCTACACCTGAATATATTGTGATGCAACTGAATAACAATTCATAAAAATAAAATGTAAAACAAAATAGGGGAAGCAAAGAGAGATTTGGTCGAACTAAAATATGAGCTGGGAAATCAACAGATGAAACAGTAGTGCTGTCTTTGGAAGATAGTTTTAGTAACTGCATTTTTTAATAGCGAAGTATACATATGCAAAACTTACATCCAGGTCACCTCAGCTGTCAAATCAACTAATTCACACAACAGCAAAGCAGAAAGGCTATGTTGAGACCCTCTGAAGGTCTACCTCAGACATTCTCTGGACATTGAGCTATTTTTTGCTTTCCTAATAGCCAACGTTGTGCCTGAGGAGGTGTGTGTGTGTGTGTGTGTGGGGGGGCTATGCTGCGTGCAGTAGTCAGTCAGAAGGGTGGGGACGTGATGAAATCGGATGAGGTCTGCCTGTCAGCTTGGGTGCAAGTCGGCCACTTTGCCTCTAATTTCCCGCTGAAGCTCCGGGCCTCGTTGTTATCATTGAAGCATTGCCATGACAACATGTCTGGAGACTGAGGAGAGGAACGGGCAATGGTGGCTGGGGCGGCAAAAGTGCAGCAGCAAACGCACGCATAGCCTGAAAACACCCAATACGATACTGGTCAACACTACACAGCCAAAATCCTTCCCTGCAACATAATTTTTGCCACAATTCTCCATCTGACAAATGTCTCACCCAGACTGGCATACAGAATATGGAATGCAGATACACTAAACGCAACAGACAGACCAACAACACATTTCAAACTCTAGTCTTTGTACTCAAATACGCAAAAGGGGAGATGTATGGTGTGCACTTCTTTTTGAAAACACATCGTGTTAAACGATACAGGCTGCCTTCCTAAGATATTCAAAGGAGAATGGATAGAGGATTAATTCGTTACCATGACACAAAGAAAACGTGTGCTCCTTTATACTGGTACGCAACACTGAGGCCTACTGATTTCTCAGTTTTTCCCCGTGTGATTATCTCTTACCCTAATGCCCTTCCTGGTGGTGGGAAACAATGGCATGACTGTTAAGTCAGGAATATGGGGCAAATAATCAAGCAGAATTCAACTTAGCCTAATTCCATCCACCATTAATTCCATATCGCTATGAACAAGATAAATACCCAAAAGACTTATTCCCAAGCAGAGTGAAGGGATGGAGAAGGAAATCCGCTAAACCTGCTCTGTTGTTTCCGGTCAAACTAATAAGATACTGGATAACCAATACAAATGTGGGTGTCGTTGTGTAAAAAGGGGTGGGTCTTAAGTAAATGAAATGCTATTTATTTAATCATCCACTTAAAATGTTCTTACTCACTTTACATAAAGCTATTCCAATACCACGGAACAGGGGCATTTTTAAACACCAGCAAATCAGCACCAAGTGATTTTAATTGTGAATTCTGTTCCAAAGTATTCCCATGCATAATATAGAGAATGTGATCGTATACAAATGTAAGCAAGGTTCGAAATTGTTATGTTTTAGCAGGGTTTCTGAAAATTTGCCGCCTGACAACGTGACCCGCAAGATTTTCCTTTACCGGATATCCATATGCATTAGGTGCTTAATGCGTTAGGGCGTCCACCAAGGTGCTCAAAATCACATTTAGATTGGAATTCCTTTTAACAGAATAGAAATGAGAATTTATTGAAAAGCAAAACATTAACTGTTGTGTCTTCATCCCTGTTATAAATCATAAATGAATATCATGTTAAATGTAAAACATTTAGCCTAGAAGAACAAGTTGCCTAGATATTAAACTAATAAAACATAAACTCCAAAATATAACATTTGCGTAATATAATTTGCGAACGACCTTCCCCTATAGGCTATTTGTATGAACATTTTATAAATAAATAATGCAGATATTTTAAAATAGAATCTAGGCCCGTCTAGTTTAATTTAGCCTAGGCATGAACATTTAGATTAGGCCTAATAAAAAACTAATCGTGGATGTCTAGGAGCACCAGGGCCGGCTGGTCGTGGCTAGAAGGGCCCCAGCTTTTGTCAAATTAATGTCAGATTTGACTTTTCGTATCAGATTAGGATGATTAAATTAAAAGGTTAAGAAAAGGGTAGGTAAAATGCAAAAAAAAAAAAAACTACTTTTGACATTACTTTGACAAAAGCTTGATCCCTTCTAGCCATGACAGGGCCAGCCCGTCCCACTCCCGCTGCGATTCAGCATCACAGCAGTGGAATGAGGACACTAGACGGCCACCAAATTAAGAAATTGTATAACTGACATTGGACAATGAAATTCAATATGTAAATAAACAAAATTGGTTAAGGCTGGTTCATTGAAAGAAAACGTATTTTACAACGCTCCTGTGAAATGAGGCACAAGCCATGCATTCATGAAAGCATTTGTTTTCAAAGCTGAAATGATCTCAGTCTTTGTACAGTTCTACTGATAAATGTTATGTTTATTGTAATTTGAACTATAGTGGGGTTATGATTTGTGTGAGATATATATATATATATAGCGTTGCAGTTCTTGACACAAACTGGTGCGCCTGGCACATACTACCATACCCCGTTCAAAGGCACTTAAATATTTTGTCTTGCCCATTCACCCCTGAATGGTACACATACACAATCCATGTCAAGGCTTAAAAAACCTTCTATAACCTGTCTCCTCCCCTTCATCTACACTGATTGAAGTGGATTTAACAAGTGACAACAAATAAGGGATCATAGTTTTCACCTGGATTAATCTGGTCAATCTGTGTCATGGAAAAAGAGAGTTCCTAATGTTTTGTGCACTCCATGAACGTGATTTATTGACAACAAGTATCTTTTCTAATATAGGCAGTTGGCTGCCTAGTGATTGCAACTCTCCGATGTGAATAGTTGTCAACGATCTTTCGTTTCGAGGTGCTACTGAATAAGCTCAACTGAAACACTCCCAGTGGCGGATGATACACATTATACAAGTCTAGCAATCCATTTCAAATCTTTATACTATACATGATACGGCGGCATATGTTGATCTTGCCTAGGACGGCAGCAGAACTTCTAGGACCGGGTCTGACGAAAACAATCATTTGCATCCAATTGACTTGCGTTTGCAGTGGACCTTGGCCTGCTCAAAGTGAGCCGCTGCTGTTGGGAAGTTTAAACTGTCCAACTCCTTGGAGAAGCTTGATGAACACTAGCTAGCCTCGTTATTTTGTCCTCAAGAAGGTGCGATTTTGAAGCTGTTTTTACTCTTGTTTTGGAGAAAGAATCCACACCAGTCAGGGTACATTTAGCTGAAGTCCCTTATGAGGACGTCAAGTCTTTTGCATGAGTAACAATAAACACACAACTAAAACTACTTTCCAAGCAGCTTGAGGATTTATTAGCCTATGAAGTATATTTGATTTCGAAATTGGAGCACATCGACTGGTATTTCGATCAATGAAAAAAAGCATTATTTTGCAATGGATATATTTTTTTTTTTCAATTTGGCCAGCAATATTTTATTTATCGGCCTTTCATTTATTTTATTCGGCCAAAAGCTGGCATTTACCGGCTAACGGAAACCCTGTGTTTTAAGCAATTAAATCTGTCTGAG
The DNA here is from genome assembly GCF_021184085.1 of Oncorhynchus gorbuscha. Taxonomy (NCBI): domain Eukaryota; kingdom Metazoa; phylum Chordata; class Actinopteri; order Salmoniformes; family Salmonidae; genus Oncorhynchus; species Oncorhynchus gorbuscha. The sequence goes on along the minus strand of NC_060183.1, from coordinate 72,990,994 downwards.
CTTAGATTCAATTTGCAGTCTACAAATGATTTGTAATTATGTTCCATCCCCCTGACCATCTGCTCAAAATAATAACACACACATACAAAATTCGGAAAGTATTCAGACCACTTGGCTTTTTCCACAGTTACATTACAGCCTTATTCTAAAATTGCTTAAATATTTCCCCCCTGCATCTACACACAACACCCTATAATGACAAAGCCTAAACTGGATTTTTGAAATGTAAGCAATTAATTTTTTTAATAAAGTGAAATATTACATTTACATAAGTTTTTCAGACCCTTTACTCAGTACTTTGTTGAAGCACCTTCGACAGCCTCGAGTCTTCTTGGATATGACACAACAAGCTTGCACACCTGCATTTGGGGAGTTTCTCCCTTCTCTGCAGATCCTCAAGCTCTGTCAGGTTGGATGGGGAGCGTCGCTGCACAGCTATTTTCATGTCTCTCCAGAGATGGACATTGAGACCTGTCCTGAAGCCACTCCTGCGTTGTCTTGGCTGTGTGCTTAGGGCCATTGTCCTGTTGGGTGGTGAACCATCACCCCAGTCCACGGTCCTGAGCGCTCTGGAGCAGGTTTTCAAGGATCTCTCTTTAGTTTGCTCCGTTCATCTTTCCCTAAATCCTGACTAGTCTCCCAGTACCTGCAGGCTGAAAATGATCCCCACAGCATGATGCTGCCACCACCATGCTTCACTGTAGGGATGGTAACAGGTTTCCTCCAGACGTGATGCTTGGCATTCAGGCCAAAGAGTTCAATCTTGGTTTCATCAGACCAGAGAATGTTTCTCATGATCTGAGAGTCCTTAAGTTCCTTTTGGTAATCTCCAAGCAGGCTGTCATGTGCCTTTTACTGAAGAGTGGCTTCTGTCTGACCACTCTACCATAAAGGTCTGATTGGTGGAGTGTTGCAGAGATTGTTGTCCTTCTGGAAGGTTCTCCCATCTCCACAGAGGAACTCTAGAGCTCGGTCAGAGTGACCATCGGGTTCTTGGTCACCTCCATAACCAAGGCCCTTCTCCCCAGATTGCTCAGTTTGGCCGGCAGCCAACTCTAGGAAGAGTCTTGGTGGTTCCAAACTTCTTCCATTTAAGAATGATGGAGGCCAGTATGTTCTTGGGGACCTTCAATGCTGCAGAACATTTTTGGTACCCTTCCCCAGATCTGTGCCTTGACACAATCCTGTCTCGGTGCTCTATGGACAATTCCTTCGACCTCACGGCTTGGTTTTTGCTCTGACATGCACTGTCAACTGTGGGACCTTATATAGACAGGTGTGTGCCTTCCAAATCATGTCCAATCAATTGAATTTACCACCAGTGGACTCCAATCAAGTTGAAAAAACATCAAGAATTATCAATGGAAAAAGGATGCACCTGAGCTGAATTGAGTCTCATAGCAAAGGGGTCTGAATACTTTTGTATATAAAAAGGTATGTTTATTTTTAATACATTTTAGGCAAAAATGTCCAAAAAAATCTGTTTCACTTTGTCATTAAGGGGTATTGTGTGTAGACTGAGGATAAAAATGAATGTAATCCATAAGGCTGTAACGTAACAAAATGTGGAAAAGGGGAAGGGGTCTGAATACTTTCCGAATGCACTGTAATTACAAAGTATTTTCTATTGTGAATGGAAGGGTCCTTATTTACAATGTGTAAAAAGGCAAGCTTTGTTGCATTTGACATGTCTCCAGTTACCATATATAAAATGATAAATCCCCTAGTTTATTCATAACAATTCCAATTATTGAATTGAAATCAGACACAGGGCACCCAACAAGCTAAGTCCCAAAGAAGAACTAGGACACTGATCCCAATCTTTGGTCTGATTCTAATAACCAAACCTCTGTAATTAGCGTGGAGGAACAGAGCTCTGCAGCAGGGCTGGCTTTGGTTCATTCCAGGATGGGACCAAGCCTCCAGAGACAGGGTCACTGTGCCCCAGATTTCACACGCAGGCCTCGTCCAAAAAGCTACGCTGCCTGGACCCATCAGGATGATAAGAATCCTACCAAAGGAGGCTCATGAGGGGAGGACGGCTCATAATAATGGCTGGAATGGAATGAAGCACATGGAAACCATGGGTTGGATGTGTTTGATACCGTTTGATTTATTCCATCCCAGCCATTACTCCTCCTCAATGAATTAAGGTTCCACCAGCCACCTGTGAATCCTACCAATTACAAAAGGTTTCCAGGTACAGGGCTACAGGCATCACACTCCATGTGGAACCAAGTCTGGAGCTATAAAAGACAACAGCTGTCTTTGAGCCTTTGAGTTAATGTGATCAAAATAAAAAGAGACCAAAGCTGGAGGGAAATTGCCACGCTCTACAGCAACATGAGTTAGTTTCTTTCTAAATCATTTTCAATCATATACTGGAAACATACATACTGATCACATGGAGTGCAACATAAAAGAATGTGATTTCTTTATTTTTTTAAATATCCATGTCAACATTTAGGCCAATCAATTCCATTAGTTATCGTTCCATCCTCATCTCTTCACATGAGTCATAGATTCTACTACACACACACAAACCCTTGGAGCTGTTTCCCTGGTAACTTCCAAATTCTAAGGTGGAGGCTGTTTGTCGTGTGTTAACAAATCGCCCAGTGTGACGGCTACTATAGGACCAGTGTGCAGAGTAGGGATGGGCATTTGACATTATTTCACTATTCAAATAATATCATAATATTTTCTCCGGATATCCGGATAGTCAAAATACACTGAGTGTACAAAATATTAGGAACACATCCCCCTTTCGCCCTCAAAACAGCCTCAATTCGTCAGGGCATGGACTACAAGGTGGCAAGTGTTCCACAGGGATGCTGGCCCATGTTAACTGCAATGCCTCCCACAGTTGTGTCAAGTTGACTGGATGTCTGGGTGGTGGACCATTCTGGATACACACGGGTAACTGTTGAGTAGAGGTCGACCGATTATGTTTTTTCAACACCGATACCGATTATTGGAGGCCCAAAAAAATCTGATACCGATTCAATCGGACGATTTTTAGACATGTATTTGTAATAATGACAATTACAACAATACTGAATGAACACTTATTTTAACTTAAATAATACATAAATAAAAATCGATTAGGCCTCAAATAAATAATGAAACATGTTCAATTTGGTTTAAATAATGCAAAAACAAAGTGTTGGAGAAGAAAGTAAAAGTGCAATATGTGCCATGTAAAAAAGATAACGTTTAAGTTCCTTGCTCAGAACATGAGAACATATGAAAGCTGGTGGGTTCCTTTTAACATGAGTCTTCCAATATTCCCAGGTAAGAAGTTTTAGTTTGTAGTTATTATAGGAATTATAGGACTATTTCTTTATATGATTTGTATTTCATATACTTTTGACTATTGGATGTTCTTATAGGCACTTTAGTATTGCCAGTGTAACAGTATAGCTTCCGTCCCTCTCCTCGCCCCTACCTGGGCTTGAACCAGGAACACATTGACAACAGCCACCCTCGAAGCAGCATTACCCATCGCTCCACAAAAGCCGCGCCCCTTGCAAAGCAAGGGGAACAACCACTCCAAGTCTCAGAGCGAGTGACGTTTGAAACGCTATTAGCGCGCACCCCGCTAACTAGCTAGCCATTTCACATCGGTTACACGAGCCTAATCTCGGGAGTTGATAGGCTTGAAGTCAAACAGCTCAATGCTTGAAGCACAACGAAGAGCTGCTGGAAATATGCACGAAAGTGCTGTTTGAATGGATGCCTAGGAGCCTGCTGCTGCCTACCATTGCTCAGTCAGACTGCTCTATCAAATCATAGACTTAGTTATAACATAATAACACACAAATACGAGCCTTAGGTCATTAATATGGTCGAATCCGGAAACTATCATCTCGAAAACGAGACGTTTATTCTTTCAGTGAAATACGGAACAGTTCCGTATTTTATCTAACGGATGGCATCCCTAAGTCTAAATATTCCTGTTACATTGCACAACTTTCACTGTTATGTCATAATAACGTAAAATTCGGGCAAATTAGGCAGCCCAAACTGTTGCATATACACTGACTCTGCGTGCAATGAACGCAAGAGAAGTGACACAATTTCACCTGGTCAATATTGACTGCTAGCCTGGATTTCTTTTAGCTAAATATACAGGTTTAAAAATATATACTTGTGTATTGATTTTAAGAAAGGCATTGGTGTTTATGGTCCGGTACACATTGGAGCAACGATACACACCGCATCGATTATATGCAACGCAGGACACGCTAGATAAACTAGTAATATCATCAACCATGTGTAGTTAACTAGTGATTATGATTGATTGTTTTTTATAAGATAAGTTTAATGCTAGCTAGCAACTACCCTTGGCTTACTGCATTCACTTAACAGGAAGGCTCCTCGTGGAGTGCAATGGAATCAGGTGGTTGGGGCGTTGGACTAGTTAACTGTAAGGTTGCAAGATTGAATCCCCCGAGCTGACAAGGTAAAAATCTGTGATTCTGCCCCTAAACGAGGCAGTTAACCCACCGTTCCTAGGCCGTCATTGGAAATAAGAATGTGTTAACTGACTTGCCTAATTAAATAAAGATTAAATAAAGGTGAGGAAAAAAGAAAAAGAAACGGCCAAATAGGTGTCTAAAAATACTAATTTCCAATGGTTAAGAAAACTTGAAATCGGCTCTAATTAATAGGCCATTCCGATGAATCGGTCGACCTCTACTGTTGAGTGTGAAAAACCCAGCAGCATTACAGTTTGACTCAAACCGTTGTGCCTGGTACCTACTTTAATACCCCATTCAAAGGCACTTCAATATTTTGTCTTGCACATTTAACCTCAATTTCACACATACACAATCCATGTCTCAAGGATTAAAAATCCTTCTTTAAAATGTTTCCTCTTCATCTGCATGGATTGAAATGGATCTAACAAGTGACATCAATAAGGGATCATTGCTTTCACCTGGATTCACCTGGTCAGTCAATGTCATGGAAAGAGCAGGTGTTCCTGCTGTTTTGTATAATCAGTGTACATGTGTTTTAATGTACGTTTGTGTTTTAAGTAACTTTAATGGAGACTTGCTTGCACGACTCAAGAGATCCGGTGAGCTACACTCTGCTTGTTTAAGCTGGAAGGGGTGCGAGAGAGGAGCTGGGGCAGGTGTACGTGACAGTGTGTGAGGCATGGAGGGAGAGAGCGAAAGTAGCCAAACCAAATAACACGTTAGAGACAAACTCGTTGATCCCATAGGTTATGAAACCATACCATCTGGTAGTGCCTGTCATGAATGCATCAAATCGTTGTAAAGAAGGTTGATAGCTAGTGACCATATACCCTGTGCATCCCGCAAAGGCGGAGGGCGGAGGTGTTGCTAACATTTATGATAGCAAATGTCAATTTACAAAAAAAAAAGTCCTTTTCGTCTTTGAGCTTCTAGTCATGAAATCGATGCAGCCTTCTCAATCACTTTTTATAGCTACCGTTTACAGGCCTCCTGGGCCATATACAGCGTTCCTCATTGTGTTCCCTGAATTCCTATCAGACCTTGTAGTTATAGCAGATATTCTAATTTTTGGTGACTTTAATATTCACATGGAAAAGTCCACAGACCCACTCCAAAAGGCTTTCGGAGCCATCATCGACTCGGTGGGTTTTGTCCAACATGTCTCTGGACCTACTCACTGTCAGTCATACTCTGGACCTAGTTTTTTCCCATGGAATAAATGTTGTGGATCTTAATGTTTTTCCTCATAATCCTGGACTATCGGACCACCATTTTATTACCTTTGCAATTGCAACAAATAATCTGCTCAGACCCCAACCAAGGAGCATCAAAAGTCGTGCTATAAATTCACAGACAACACAAAGATTCCTTGATGCCCTTCCAGACTCCCTCTGTCTACCCAAGGATGTCAGAGGACAAAAATCAGTTAACCACCTAACTGAGAAACTCAATTGAACCTTGCGCAATATCCTAGATGCAGTTTCACCGATAAAAAATAAAAACATTTATCATAAGAAACTAGCTCCCTGGTATACAGAAAATACCCGAGCTCTGAATAAAGCTTCCAGAAAATTGGAACGGAAATGGCGCCACACCAAACTGGAAGTCTTCCGACTAGCTTGGAAAGACAGTACCGTGCAGTCATTTTTTAGTACTATATCTCTTGACACAATGATGAAAATAATCATGGCCTCTAAACCTTCAAGCTGCATACTGGACCCTATTCCAACTAAACTACTGAAAGAGCTGCTTCCTGTGCTTGGCCCTCCTATGTTGAACATAATAAACGGCTCTCTACCCACCGAATGTGTACCAAACTCACTAAAAGTGGCAGTAATAAAACCTCTTGAAAAAGCCAAACCTTGACCCAGAAAATATAAAAAACTATCAGCCTACATCAAATCTCCCATTCTTCTACAAAAAGGTTAGAAAAGGCTGTTGCGCAGCAACTCACTGCCTTCCTGAAGACAAACAATGTATACGAAATGCTTCAGTCTGGTTTTAGACCCCATCATAGCACTGAGACTGCACTTGTGAAGGTGGTAAATTACCTTTTAATGGACAAGGACAAGTTCTGGCCTGGTTTCGATCTTATCTGTTGGAAAGATATCAGTTTGTCTCTGTGAATGGTTTGTCCTCTGACAAATCAACTGTAAATTTCAGTGTTCCTCAAGGTTCCATTTTAGGACCACTATTGTTTTCACTATATATTTTACCTCTTGGGGATGTCATTCGAAAAAATAATGTTAACTTTCACTGCTATGCGGATGACACACAGCTGTACATTTCAATGAAACATGGTGAAGCCCCCAAATTGCCCTCGCTAGAAGCCTGCGTTTCAGACATAAGGAAGTGGATGGCTGCAAACTTTCTAAATTTTAAACTCGGACAAAACAGCTTGATCTAGGTCCCAAGAAACAAAGAGATCTTCTGTTGAATCTGACAATTAATCTTAATGGTTGTACAGTCGTCTCAAATAAAACTGTGAAGGACCTCGGCATTACTCTGGACCCTGATCTCTCTTTTGAAGAACATATCAAAACTGTTGATGTGATCTTCCTGTCTGGGTTGTGGTGGAGATCTTTGTGGGCTATACCCGGCCTTGTCTCAGGATGGTAAATTGGTGCTTGAAGATATCCCTTTAGTGGTCTGGGGGCTGTGCTTTGGCAATGTGGGTGGGGTTATATCCTTCCTGTTTGGCCCTGTCTAGGGGTATCATTGGATGGGGCCACAGTGTCTCCTGACCCTTCCTGTCTCAGCCTCTGGTATTTATGCTGCAATAGTTTGTGTGTCAGGGGGCTAGGGTCAGTTTGTTATATCTGGAGTACTTCTCCTGTCTTATTCCGGTGTCCTGTGTGAATTTAAGTATGCTCTCTCTAATTCTCTCGCTCTCAGAGGACCTGAGCCATAGGACCATGCCTCAGGACTACCTGGCATGATGACTCCCTGCTGTCTACAGTCCACCTGGCCGTGCTGCTGCTCCAGTTTCAACTGTTCTGCCTGCAGCTATGGAATCCTGACCTGTTCACCGGACGTGCTACCTGTCTCAGACCTATTATTTGACCATGCTGGTCAGTTATGAACATTTGAACATCTTGGCCATGTTCTGTTATAATCTCCACCCGGCACAGCCAGAAGAGGACTGGCCAAGTGTCACATCTGGAGGAAACCTGGCACCATCTCTACAGTAAAGCATGGTGGTGGTAGCATCTTGCTGTGGGGATGTTTTTCAGTGCCAGGGACTGGAAGACTAGTCAGGATCAAGGGAAAGATGAACAGAGCAAAGTACAGAGAGATCATTGATGAAAACCTGCTCCAGAGCACTCAGGACCTCAGACTGGGGCGAAGATTCACCACCCAACATGACAACAACCCTAAACACACAGCCAAGACAACACAGGAGTGGCTTCGGGACAAGTCTCAATGTCGTTGAGTGGACATTATTTTTCCAAAATGAATACTCTCCCAATTAATCTAATACTAACGTCAGTTCAGATATTTTGAATAACAGTGCCCATCCCTAGTGCAGAGATCTTATTGCACAGTGCAAGATACTCCAGTCCTTTGGGGTCATTTGGGATTGGTGAAACCATGTTTTGTTGAGTGTTAAATCTTGTTGATGTTGGCTTGAGAGGACAAGCACAGGCAATTATCATAATCACACCCCCGTAAAGCCCTCCCATGTCAACACAAAGGGCTTCTATGCAGGACAACGCTGATGCAGTGAGACAGATTTCACCAATGCGTCAGCCAAAACAGTCATGTTTGACAACATTGTTGAGATGCATGTTTCTCAATTACTACCAGCCACAACACTTTTGTCTGACAACACCGTTGCAGTGAGTCGAGCTGCAATTAGAGTATGCAGTGTTTCCCTTCTCTTCTAGGAAGGTGTTTGTTTCAGAGTGGGATGCCAGTCACGCCACTTCAGTTTCTAGCCATACATCCCAGGGATGAGCGGAATGGAGAAGTAATGAAGCGACCAATTCCAAGCTCTCAGACAATCATTCAGGCACGCGTTGTTACTACTGTACACACTTGTTAGGGACAGAGGGATAGAGCGGGTGAGGGAGACAGAGAGAGAGCGGGGGAGAGACAGGGGGGGAGGGGAGACAGAGAGAGAGAGAGCGGGAGGGGGAGACAGAGAGAGAGAGGAGCGGGAGGGGGAGACAGAGAGAGAGAGAGCGGGAGGGGGAGACAGAGAGAGAGAGAGCGGGAGGGGGAGACAGAGAGAGAGAGAGCGGGAGGGGGAGACAGAGAGAGAGAGAGCGGGAGGGGGAGACAGAGAGAGAGAGAGCGGGAGGGGGAGACAGAGAGAGAGAGAGCGGGGGGGGGAGACAGAGAGAGAGAGAGGGGGGGGAGACAGAGAGAGAGAGCGGGGGGGGAGAGACAGAGAGAGAGAGCGGGGGGGGAGACAGAGAGAGAGAGAGGGGAGGGAGACAGAGAGAGAGAGCGGGGGAGGGAGACAGAGAGAGAGAGAGCGGGGAGGGAGACAGAGAGAGAGAGCGGGGAGGGAGACAGAGAGAGAGAGCGGGGAGGGAGACAGAGAGAGAGAGAGAGCGGGGGAGGGGAGAGAGAGAGAGAGAGCGGGGGAGGGGGGGAGGGAGACGGGGAGGGAGAGAGAGAGAGAGCGGGGGAGGGAGAGAGAGAGAGAGCGGGGAGGGAGAGAGAGAGAGAGCGGGGGAGGGAGACAGAGAGAGAGAGCGGGAGGGAGGGAGAGAGAGCGGGAGAGAGAGAGCGGGGAGGGAGAGCGAGAGGAGGGGGGAGAGAGAGAGAGAGAGCGGGGAGGGAGAGAGAGAGAGAGCGGGGAGGGAGAGCGAGAGCGAGAGCGAGAGCGAGAGAGAGAGAGAGAGCGAGCGGGGGGGAGGGAGCGAGAGCGGGGGAGAGACAGAGAGCGGGGGAGAGCGAGAGCGGGGGAGGGAGCAGAGAGCGAGAGCGGGGGAGGGAGACAGAGAGAGAGAGAGGGGAGGGAGACAGAGAGAGAGCGGGGAGGGAGACAGAGAGAGAGAGCGCGGGGGAGGGAGACAGAGAGAGAGAGCGCGGGGGAGGGAGACAGAGAGAGAGAGCGCTGGGGAGGGAGACAGAGAGAGAGAGCGGGGGGGGGAGGAGAGGGAGGGGAGGGAGACAGAGAGAGAGAGCGGGGGAGGGAGACAGAGAGAGAGAGCGCGGGGGAGGGGGAGGGAGACAGAGAGAGAGAGAGCGCGGGGAGGGAGACAGAGAGAGAGAGCGCGGGGGAGGGAGACAGAGAGAGAGAGCGCGGGGGAGGGAGACAGAGAGAGAGAGCGTGGGGGAGGGAGACAGAGAGAGAGAGCGAAGGGAGGCCTGCAGCTACTGACATACCCAGACTAAAAATAGACGAGAAATGACTGATTAACTCAAACACAACCCGTTGGCCACATGGGATATGGCGAACACATGGTCTGACATGAATATTTTTCCATTTTAATGTATGCGTGATTGCATGCGTGTATTCTGTGTATGTGATGTATAGAAAAGAAAACATCTTAACCCAACAGTAAGGGTTGGCAAAAGACACAAAGTGCCACATTAGAAATCACATGGTTCCACTCTTCAAATTGGGGTTGATACAAAGAAATTGTGTAATGCAGCTTCATATTTTTATTCACCTTACTTCTAAGAGTGTGGACCTTATTTTCAACACTGATCATTTCAGGTCTACGAGCCATTTACTAAATATAACATGTGCAGGTGAGGGATTGGCATTTGACATTTTACTATTTAAATAATATCATGGAATGTTTTCGGATATCCGAAATGCAAATTTTTTTTTAAATAAATATTGTTCAACAAATCAAAATGAAGCAAATGCACATGGCAGAGGTAAATGGGAAAGACTGATTTAATCCGGTAGTTTTGGCTAACAGCAATGTGACAGATTTTAATGCGAATATTCTAAAATCTGCATAAAAAAATATGCACATTTTCCTACCAGAGGTGTGTTTCAACTAAACTGACCTGGTGCACATAAAAAGCACTTAATCGTATAACGTTTACTTTATCGAAAAAAAAAAAAAAATGTTTCCATTTGATTTTTTAAATTGCTGTTAATGATTTTGGCACAAAAAGTCTGCCATAAAACAGCAAATGTGCCCATGCTGATCTTGGTACTTGGTACTTGAGCTCCAGCCAACCACTTGCAGATACAGTGCAGACGGTACATGACGAGATTATGGATAAGAGCAGGATAATTTTTACTTCTCAATTGGCAGCTAAGCACCGATCATCATTTCACCACCACCTCAATAGTTTGGAAAGGAGCACCAAGCTCATCACTGTGCACTTTCACCACCCTGTGAAGTTGTTCACAATTTATTTTGTCTGTAGCCTAATAAACTGTTCATGCTTTTTCAAGTCGCAGTGGGAGGACCACACATCATAACTTGCAGTAACACGATGCTTACTTCGCCGTGATGGTTATGTCAATCTTTGCATACAAAGCATTTCCACCTCAATTGTAGCATAATCTATTTCCCCAACACAAACATGATCCCACCTTGTCTACAGTTTTGTTTTGTCGACATTTGGAAAGTTTACCCACAAATGATCTGTTTCCATCAAGCCTGGCATGACATTCTTTATCTGACGTACTTTACTTGCAAAAAAAGGTTGGATGGAAACCTGGTCTCGGTCTCGAGACAAGACTGCATGACTGGGCCTCCCGGGTGGCGCAGTGGTTAAGGGCGCTGTACTGCAGCGCCAGCTGTGCCATCAGAGTCCCTGGGTTCGCGCCCAGGCTCTGTTGTGACCGGGAGGTCCGTGGGGCGATGCACAATTGGGCGTCGTCCGGGTTAGGAAGGGCTTGGTCGGTAGGGATGTCCTTGTCTCATCGCGCACCAGCGACTCCTGTGGCGGGCCGGGTGCAGTGAGCGCTAACCAAGGTTGCCAGGTACACAGTGTTTCCTCCGGCACATTGGTGCGGCTGGCTTCCGGGTTGGATGTGCGCTGTGTTAAGAAGCAGTACGGCTGGTTGGGTTGTGTATCGGAGGACGCATGACTTTCAACCTTCGTCTCTCCCGAGCCCATACGGGAGTTGTAGCGATGAGACAAGATAGTAGCTACTACAACAATTGGATACGACAAAATTGGGGAGAAAAAGGGGTGAATTTATTTTTTTAAATGACTAAATGCACAGAAGAAGCTCAATGCACTGTTATAAAAACTACATTCAAAAGTTTATTTTATTACACACTGCTCAAAAAAATAAAGGGAACACTAAAATAACACATCCTAGATCTGAATGAATGAAATATTATTATTAAATACTTTTTTCTTTACATGGTTGAATGTGTTGACAACAAAATCAAACAAAAATTATCAATGGAAATCAAATTTATCAACCCACGGAGGTCTAGATTTGGAGTCACACTCAAAATTAAAGTGGAAAACCACACTACAGGCTGATCCAACTTTGATGTAATGTCCTTAAAACAAGTCAAAATGAGGCTCAGTAGTGTGTGTGGCCTCCACGTGCCTGTAATGACCTCCCTACAACGCCTGGGCATGCTCCTGATGAGGTGGCGGATGGTCTCCTGAGGGATCTACTCCCAGACTTGGACTAAAGCATCCGCCAACTCCTGGACAGTCTGTGGTGCAACGTGGCGTTGGTGGATGGAGCGAGACATGATGTCCCAGATGTGCTTAATTGGAATTAGGTCTGGTGAACGGGGGGGCCAGTCCATAGCATCAATGCCTTCCTCTTGCAGGAACTGCGGACACACTCCAGCCACAGGAGGTCTAGCTTTTTCCTGCATTAGGAGGAAACCAGGACCAACCGCACCAGCATATGGTCTCACAAGGGTTCTGAGGATCTCATCTCGGTACCTAATGGCAGTCAGGCTACCTCTGGCGAGCACATGGAGGGCTGTGCGGCCCCCCAAAGAAATGCCACCCCACACCATGACTGACCCACCACCAAACCAGTCATGCTGGAGGATGTTGCAGGCAGCAGAACGTTCTCCACGGCGTCTCCAGACTCTGTCACGTCTGTCACACGTGCTCAGTGTCAACCTGCTTTCATCTGTGAAGAGCACAGGGGGCCAGTGGCGAATTTGCCAATCTTGGTGTTCTCTGGCAAATGCCAAACGTCCTGCACGGTGTTTGGCTGTAAGCACAACCCCCACCTGTGGACATCGGGCCCTCATAGAGTCTGTTTCTGATCGTTTGAGCAGACACATGCACATTTGTGGCTGGCATTTGTGGCCTGCTGGAGGTCATTTTGCAGGGCTCTGGCAGTGCTCCTCTTGCACAAGGGCAAGGTAGCGGAGGTAGCGGTCCTGCTGCTGGGTTGTTGTCCTCCTCCACGTCTCCTGATGTACTGGCCTGTCTCCTGGTAGCGCCTCCATGCTCTGGACACTACGCTGACAGACACAGCAAACCTTCTTGCCACAGCTCGCATTGATGTCCCATCCTGGATGAGCTGCACTACCTGAGCCACTTGTGTGGGTTGTAGACTCCAGTCTCATGCTACCACTAGAGTGAAAGCACCGCCAGCATTCAAAAGTGACCAAAACATCAGCCAGGAAGCATAAGAACTGAGAAGTGGTCTGTGGTCCCCACCTGCAGAACCACTCCTTTATTGGGGGTGTCTTGCTAATTGCCTATAATTTCCACCTGTTGTCTATTCCATTTGCACAACAGCATGTGAAATGTATTGTCAATCAGTGTTGCTTCCTAAGTGGACAGTTTGATTTCACAGAAGTGTGATTGACTTGGAGTTACATTGTGTTGTTTAAGTGTTCCCTTTATTTTTTTGAGCAGTGTATTAAGAATTTTAAATATCGTGGTATATCCTTGAAAGTAAACATGTCACAAGGATAATTTACATTTAGAGCTTTTTCAATGTTAAAATAGGCCTACCATGTAGAGCTTTTTCAATGTTAAAATAGGCCTACCATGTAGAGCTTTTTCAATGTTAAAATACACCTACCATGTAAAACTTTTTCAATGTTAAAATAGGCCTATCATGTAGAGCTTTTTCAATGTTAAAATAGGCCTATCATGTAGAACTTTTTCAATGTTAAAATAGGCCTACCATGTAGAGCTTTTTCAATGTTAAAATAGGCCTACCATTTATTTTCTTCAAAGATGAACACTCACTCAAGTAATCTAATACTAACGTCCGTTCGGATATTGGATTGATCAGTTAACCGTGCCCAAACCTAACGTATTTTTTAAAAATTATACCTTACTGCATCGAATGTCACATAACTTAACCTGTTACTCCTACCCCCTACGTTTTCAAACATTCTGTTAAAAATCGCGCAACATTTCAGCACCCTGCTACTCATGACAGGAATATAGTATATGCATATGATTAGTATGTGTGGATAGAAAACACTCAGATGTTTATAAAACTGGTTAAATCACGGCTGTGACTATAACAGACTATAACAGAACAGTGAACCAAATTAAATGGGGCCGAGGTTGCAATACCTACAGCTTCCACACGATGTCAACAGTCTTGTCATTTGCCTACTATTTGTTTCTTGGTCAAACAGAAACAAGGCAGCGCAGTTCTTCCGGTCTCCGACTGAATATTTTGGTTGAGATTTACCCGGACATTATTTCCACACGTACAGCTATAGAATATACATCGCCTCGTGATCAATTTGATCGCTTATTAACGTTTACTAATACCTAAAGTTGCATTACAAAAGTATTTTGAAGTGTTTTGTGAAAGTTTATCGTCAACTTTTTAATAAAAAAAAATGACGTTACGTTATAACACGCTATTTTTTTTCTTTGATCACACAGTCTTCATAGATCGATATCTAGGCTATATATGGACCGATTGAATCGAAAAAAAAGACCCAATAGTGTTTATGGGACATCTAGGAGTGCCAACAAAGAAGATGGTCAAAGGTAATGAATGTTTTATATTTTATTTGTGTGTTTTGTGTAGAGCCGACTATGCTAATTATTTTGTTTACGTCCCCTGCGGGTCTTTTGGGGTGTTACATGCTATCAGATAATAGCTTCTCATGCTTTCGCCGAAAAGCATTTTAAAAATCTGACTTGTTGCCTGGATTCACAACGAGTGTAGCTTTAATTCAATACCCTGCATGTGTATTTTAATGAACGTTTGAGTTTTAATTTTAACGAGTGCTATTAGCATTTAGAGTAGAGCATTTGCATTTCCAGATGTCTAGATGGTTAAGCAAGAGGTTAAGAGTATTCCGTTGAGAAGTAAAAATTTAGAAATGACTCAGCCATAAATCAAAAACAAATACAGAAACCTCAAGAGACAGACAGAGACTGACCGTAGACCATTGAAGAGTTGTTTGGACTTGTCCAGCAGGTAGCAGAAGTCTGTGACCGTCTTCCTTTCACCCAATGGGATGTCATCCTCAGCCCCAGCTCCAGTCATGTCACCCGCTTCTCTCCCCTGAAAATCCACAGAGCATCTATGACTTGAAATAAGACATAATACGTGTTTAAACTAAAGAGCATTTTGTCATGTATCATTCTTTGTTGTAGATAATATTCATCTGACAAAAATGGCTGTAAGCTAAAAACTAAAATCAAGCCTGCAAATGCCATGTCTGTGGAATACATATTGTTTGGAAGACTACAAAAAACAGGTGGGAACTTGTGTCTTTTAGACAACTGTGGAAAAAGGTAAAACCACACCATAGGGAAGAACTACAAGCCTCATCACAGTGAGTAACCAGGTTTGGTCCTGGTTAAAATTAAGGTTGTGTGTGGGAGGCCAGTGGGGCCAGAGGCTAAATAGGCACTGTTCATCTGCTAAGTCATGCAACTGAAGAGGGACACATCAACATGCACACTGTCCCTCACACAGACACTGAAATATCCTGTGTGTGTGAGCCTTTTCTGCATCACCAGAAAACCCAAGGGCTCTACACTGTCCAACAATTCACTCTCAAGCTCTGGTAATCACACTCTGGCAAAAAGCATGTAACTTGCTAACCAGCACATGCATTCAAGGTGTGTGTGTGTAAGATTGGGTCATACACGCACACTGAAATGTAGCATGCAAGCATCTTTTCTGCATCACCATATGACCAAAGGGCTCTACACTGTCCAACACTTAGGCTAACTGCTGTCAAAGCCAACCACTCAAGCATATTACTCACCCTTTTACAGAATAGGAGCAACCAATTATAAACAGTTTAACAGAAAAATATATTGGATTTAAAAAAAATAAAAAGTATATATAAAGCCACTAATTCATGAACTTGTGCGAGAATACAAGGCGTGCCAAACTCTAGACCAACTTTACTCCACACACAGACGCACGCGTACAAAGCTCTCCCTCGGCCTTAATTTGGCAAATCTGAACATAATTCTATCCTCCTGATTCCTGCTTACAAACAAAAACTAAAGCAGGAAGTATTTGTAAGTCGCTCTGGATAAGAGCGTCTGCTAAATGACTTAAATGTAATGTAAATTTAAAGTACCCGTGACTCGGTCAATAAGGAGGTGGTCAGATGAAGAAGATGTCAAGCTACAGTACTGTTTTGCTAGCACAGACTGGAATATGTTCCGGGATTCTTCCGGTGGCATTGAGGAGTACACCACATCTGTCATTGGCTTCATCAATAAGTGCATCGATGACGTCGTCCCCACAGTGACCACACGTACATACCCCAACCAGAAGCCATGGATTACAGGCAACATCTGCACTGAGCTAAATGGTAGAGCAGCCACTTTCAAGGTGAGGGACTCTAAAGCTTATAAGAAATACCGCTATGCCCTCCGACGAAACATCAAACAGGCAAAGCATCAATACAGGACTAAGATTGAATCATACTACACCGGCGCCGATACTCGTCTGATGTGGCAGGGCTTGCAAACTATTACAGACTACAAAAGGGAAGCGCAGCCACGAGCTGCCCAGTGACACGAGCCTACCAGACAAGCTAAATTACTTCTATGCTCAATTCGAGGCAAGTAACACTGAAGCATGCATGAGAGCATCAGCTGTTCCGGATGACTGTGTGATCACGCTCTCTGTAGCCGATGTGAGTAAGACCTTTAAACAGGTCAACATTCACAAGGCCGCAAGGCCAGACGGATTACCAGAATGTGTACTCCGAGCATGTGCTGACCAACTGGCAAGTGTCTTCACTGACATTTTCAACCTGTCCCTGACTGAGTCTGTAATACCAACATGTTTCAAACAGACCATCATAGTGCCTGTGCCCAAGAACACAAAGGTAACCTGCCTAAATGACTACCAACCCATAGCACACACATCTGTTGCCATGAAGTGCTTTGAAAAGCTGGTCAAGGCAATTTGCAACAGATCATCAGATGATGCAATCTCTAATGCACTCAACACCCTTTCCCACCTGGACAAAAGGAACACCTATGTGAGAACACTATTCAAATGCTGTTCATTGACTACAGCTCAGCGTTCAACACCATAGTGCCCTCAAAGCTTATCACTAAGATAAGGACCCTAGGACTAAACACCTCCCTCTGCAACTGGATCCTGGACTTCCTGACAGGTCGCCCCCAGGTGGTAAGGCTAGGTAACAACTAGAGGTCGACCGATTATGATTTGTCAACGTCGATACCGATACAGATTATTGGAGGACCAAAAAAGCCGATACCGGTTAAATCGGCCAATATATATATATATATATACATATTTTTTTTGTAATAATGACAATTACAACAATACTGAATGAACACTTATTTTAACTTAATATAATACATCAATAAAATAAATTTAGCCTCAAGTAAATGATGAAACATGTTCAATTTGGTTTAAATAATGCAAAAACAAAGTGTTGGAGAAGAAAGTAAAAGTGCAATATGTGCTATGTAAGAAAGCTAACATTTCAGTTCCTTGCTCAGAACATGAGAACATATGAAAGCTGGTGGTTCCTCTTAACATGAGTCTTCAATATTCCCAGGTAAGAAGTTTTAGGTTGTAGTTATTATAGGAATTATTGGACTATTTCCCTCTATACCATTTGTATTTCATTAACCTTTGACTATTAGATGTTCTTACAGGCACTTTAGTATTGCCAGTGTAACAGTATAGCTTCCGTCCCTCTCCTCGCTCCTCCCTGGGCTCGAACTAACACCACATCGATAACAGCCACCATCGAAACAGCGTTACCCATGCAGAGCAAGGGGAACTACTACTAGAAGGCTCAGAGCGAGTGACGTTTGAAACGCTATTAGCGCGCTAACTAGCTAGCCATTTCACTTCGGTTACACCAGCCTCATCTCGGGAGTTGATAGGCTTGAAGTCATAAACAGCGCAATGCTTGATGCACAACGAAGAGCTGCTGGCAAAACGCACAAAAGTGCTGCTTGAATGAATGTTTACACGCCTGCTTCTGCCTACCACCCTCAGTCAGATACTTAGATACTTGTATGCTCAGTCAGATTATATGCAACGCAGGACACGCTAGATACGCTAGATAATATCTAGTAATATCATCAACCCATCAACCATGTGTAGTTAACTAGTGATTACGATTGATTGTTTTTATAAGATAAGTTTAATGCTAGCTAGCAACTTACCTTGGCTTACTGCATTCGCGTAACAGACAGTCTCCTTGTGGAGTGCAACGAGAGAGAGGCAGGTTGTTATTACGTTGGACTAGTTAACTGTAACTGTTGCGAGATTGGATCCCCCGAGCTAACATGGTGAAAATCTGTCGTTCTGCCCCTGAACGAGGCAGTTAACCCACCGTTCCTAGGCCGTCATTGAAAATAAGAATGTGTTCTTAACTGACTTGCCTAGTAAAATAAAAGGAATAAAAAAATAAAAAATGATAATTTTTAAAAATCGGCACCAAAAATAGATTTCCGATTGTTATGAAAACTTGAAATCTGCCCTAATTAATCGGCCATTCCGATTAATCGGTCGACCTCTAGTAACAACATCCACCACGCTGATCCTCAACACGGGGGCCCCTCAGGGGTGTGTGCTCAGTCCCCTCCTGTACTCCCTGTTCACTCATCATCATCAAGTTTGCCAATGACAACAGTGGTAGGCCTAACATCGACGAGACAACCTACAGGGAGGAGGTCAGAGACCTGGCCGTGTGATGCCAGGACAACAACCTCTCCCTCAACGTGATCAAGACAAAGGAGGTGATTGTGGACTACAGGAAAACGAGGACCGAGCACGCCCCCATTCTCATCGATGGGGCTTGAGTCGGGCAGGTTGATAGTTTCAAGTTCCAAACTATCATGGTCCAAACACACTAAGACAGTCGTGAAGAGGGCATGACAAAACCTATTCCCCCTCACAAGCCTGAAAAGATTTGGCATGGGTCCTGAGATCCTCAAAAGGTTCTACAGCTGCACCATCGAGAGAATCCCGACTGGTTGCATCACAGCCTGGTATGGCAACTGCTCGGCTTCCGACCGCAAGGCACTACAGAGGGTAGTGCGTACGGCCCAGTATATCACTGGGGCCAAGCTTTCCGCCATCCAGGACTTCTATACCAGGCGGTGTCAGAGGAAGGCCCTAAAAATTGTCAAAGACGCCAGCCACCCTAGTCACAGACTGTTCTCTCTGCTACTGTACCTAAGTCTAGGTCCAGAAAGGCTTCTTAACAGCTTCTACACCCAAGCCATAAGATTCCTGAACAGCTCAAAGGCTACCCAGACACCTCTTTTATGCTGCTGCTACGCTGTTTATTATCTATGCAATCACTTTTACTCTTCCTACATGTACATATTACCTCAACTAACCGGTGACCCCACACATCGACTCTGTACTGGTACCCCCTGTATATAGCCTCACTATTATTATTTTACTGCTGTTGATTAATTACTTGTTACTTTTATTTCCATCTAAAAAATATATATACTTAACACAATTCCTTAACTTCTTCAATCATTGTTGGTTAAGGGCTTGTAAGTAAGGATTTCACTGTAAGGTCTACTACACCTGTTGTATTCGGCCCAAGTGACAAATATATTTTTTTTTACTAGCTACACCTCCTTGTTAAGGGAAGTATCGATGGTATCACTAATGTAGCCTAGTATATTGTGGCAGCATTGAGAACTTAGCTAGTGTCTGGGGCAATCAAACATAATTGTTGATGTTATCCACATATTAAAGCATGCGATGGTAGCATCATGTTATTGGTATGATTATCAATGCCAATAACTGGGGACAGGACCAAGAGGAGAGTTGATTGTCAAATCATTCTGGTCCATAAGACAACCAAAAGGGGCTGTATGCTTTCTAGGGGCACTGTATAGTCCAAAAAGTAGGTTATATTTAAATGAATGACTCTCCCTAGACTGGAGATGGAGGTAGTGGTAAAATCGTCACAATTTGCTTCATTGCCATCATTTCTTTTCAGTGGACATTTTGGACGCAATTGCATTTCAAATCCCCAGAGTATAACGTGGATCATATCATCATCCGGCTACAGAAATCATATGAAATGTACTCACCTCTCAGAACAGGACAGGCTTGTGTCAAGTCCGAATCCACTTGAAACAGTAGAGGTTGACCCTATAGGTGCCTATACGTCTTAAAATGAGACATTGGTTTGACATCAGTGAAGAGGTATTGATTAAAACGACAATCTGTGCACAAATTAACCGGCCACGGTGACAACGCACTGCCAGTTACTAGCGTGCTAAGCTATCGTAAGTTCACGATTTTATGTGGGCAATTTAACGTTGTGCAAAAAACTACATAGCTAGCTAAACAGCTTATAAGGTATCGGTGCACTCATGGCGGCAGGTAGCCCAGTGGTTAGAGCGTTGGGCCAGTAACTGAAAGGTTGCAAGATCGAATCCCTGAGCTGACAAGGTAAAAAAAGAATCTGTCGTTCTGCCCGGAACAAGGCAGTTAACCGCTGTTCCTAGGCCGTCATAGAAAATAAGAGAGTTTGTTCTTAACTGACTTGCCTTAAATAAAAGATCAAATAAAATTCAGCAAATTAATAATGCATGTACCTGTAAACTAGTTTAAGCCTAGGTAGCTAGGTGGTAACGTTGAGGTGTTAAGGTTACTAGCTAGGTAGATTTGGAAACGTGCATTAATAAAATTGCCTTTCAACTACTTGGCAATGCAAATCCTTTATTGTATCTCGATTCTTTTGTCTATACAATCAATGCATGTAGTTAGCTAGCTATTAGCAATGCATCAATCTAAGCAGCTTGCTAATGATGTGCAACCAATTTCATCCAGCTACTAGTTAGCTGCGTAAACAGCTGGACACGTAGCTATTGTAGCTAGCCAGCTAAAGAAAATATAGCTAGCTAGCCATTTCTCGACTTCTCCAAATATACTAGCTATCGTTAGCTAAACTGGCTAACTACCTGACTCAGTCCTGATGTCTCCACCCTGTCGTCCTGAGAGCAACCGTATCCAGGTGTAAATGTATGAACCCTTTTAAGTCAGAGCCTCCAATGCAGTGCCGCACTGTCATTTACAGTGGTTTTACACTAGGAAAAATAAACGGAACCGTGGTGCACCAAGCCGATGGCAGTCAAACTAACTGCGGGTGGTTGTATATGTGTGTGCTCAGACTGTGGAAGGAGGAGGGTGAATGGAGAAAAACGTCAACGTTTTGCACGAGGGGCACGTTCAGTCAGTCGTCTTTGCTACCTGGTTAAAAGCCTGTCTGTAAGAGTTCCAGTCATTTCAATAAATTAAATAAACACCTTGATTTTGAAGTATGAACTTGTACTTTCATGAGATACTTGAATTAGTCAAATTGCCGAAGGTTATCATAATCATAAACACAAGGATATAATATTCCTTTAATTTTGATATCTTCAAATAATGTATGAAAGTAAATTAGAACCAAAGTGTAACTCAGTATAACCACTGCAGGCCTAAAACCCTGACTTCAAATCAACTGAAGTATGCTAACCACAATCAAAAGAGTTTTCGCACTGTTGCAGGTAGTTGCGCCATCCCACTTCTGACATCCAATCGAATTGTATTTGTCACATGCTTCACAACAGGTGTAGGCTAATAGTGAAATGTTGAATTACAGCCCCATCCCTACAAAGCAGAGAGAATTTGGAAAAATGATAACATGAGGAATAACATGAGGAATAAATAACACTCAGAGTAATGATAACTTTGGTATTATATATATATACACACACACACACACACACACACACACACACACACACACACACACACACACACACACACACACACACACACATACATACATACATACATACATACATACATACATACATACATACATACATACATACATACATACATACATACATACATACATACATACATACATACACAAGCTACCAAGTCGATGTAGGTAATTGAGGTAGATACAGTATGTACAGACAGTTGATGTTGGAAATCTACATAAACTTAGGTTGGAGTCATTAAAACTCGTTTTTCAAACACTCCACAAATTTCTTGTTAAACTATAGTTTTGGCAAGTCGGTTAGGACATCTACTTTGTGCATTACAAGTCATTTTTCCAACAATTGTTTACAGACAGATTATTTCACTATCACAATTCCAGTGGGTCAGAAGTTTACTTACACTAAGTTGACTGTGCCTTTAAACAGCTTGGAAAATTCCAGAAAATAATGTCATGGCTATAGAAGCTTCTGATAGGCTAATTGACATCATTTGAATCAATTGGAGGTGTACATGTGGATGTATTTCAAGGCCTACTTTCAAACTCAGTGCCTCTTTGCTTGACATCATGGGAAAATCAAAAGAAATCAGCCAAGACCTCAGAAGAAAAATTGTAGACCTCCACAAGTCTGGTTCGTACTTGAGAGCAATTTCCAAACATCTGAAGGTACCACGTTCATCTGTACAAACAATAGTGGGCAAGTAGAAACACCATGGGACCATTCAGCGGTCATACAGCTCAGGAAGGAGACACGTTCTGTCTTCCAGAGCTGAAAGTACTTTGGTGCGAAGCTTGTGAAGATGCTGGAGGAAACCGGTACAAAAGTATCTATATCGACATAACCTGAAAGGCCGCTCAGCAAGGAAGAAGCCACAGCTCCAAGACTGCCAATAAAAAGCCAGACTACGGTTTGCAACTGCACATGGGGACAAAGATCGTACTTTTTGAAAAAATGTCCTCTGGTCTGATGAAACAAAAAATGGAACTCTTTGGCCATAATGACCATCGGAGGAAAAGGGGAGGCTTGCAAGCCGAAGAACACCATCCCAACCGTGAAGCACGGGGGTGGCAGCATCATGTTGTGGGGGTGCTTTCCTGCAGGAAGGAATGGTGCACTTCACAAAATAGATGGCATCATGAGGGGGGGAAATTATGTGGATATATTGAAGCAACATCTCAAGACATCAGTCAGGAAGTTAAAGCTTGGTCGCTAATGGGTCTTCCAAATGGACAATGACCCCAAGCATACTTCCAAAGTTGTGGCAAAATGACTTAAGGACAACAAAGTCAAGGTATTGGAGTGGCCATCACAAAGCCCTGACCTCAATCCTATAGAAAATACACGGGTAGAACTGAAAAAGCATGTGTGAACAGGGAGGCCTACAAACCTGACTCTGGTCCTGACTGGCTCTGTCAGGAGGAATGGGCTAAAATTCACCCAACTTATTGTGGGAAGCTTATGGAAGGCTACCCAAAACATTTGACCCAAGTTAAACCATTTAAAGGCAATGCTACCAATACTAATTGAGTGTATGTAAACTTCTGACCCACTGAGAATGTGATGAAAGAAATAAGCTGAAATAAATCACTACTATTATGCTGACATTTCACATTCTTAAAATATAGTGGTGATCCTAACTAACCTAAAACAGGGACGTTTTACTAGGATTAAATGTCAGGAATTGTGAAAAACTGAGTTTAAATGTATTTTACTAAGTTTTATGTCAAACTTCTGACTTCAACTGTATATGTATGGGTAAAGTGACTAGGAACCATAATATTTAAATAAATCAACAGTAGCAGCAGCATATGTGATGAGTTAAAAGAGCAAGAAAGGTCAATGCGTAGCTACAGTGCCATCAGAAAATCTCCACACCCCTTTACTTTTTCCACAATTGGTTGTGTTACAGCCTGAATTTAAAATGGATTAGATTCAGATGTTTTTGTCACTTGCCTACACACAACTCATGTCAAAGTGGAATTATGTTGATCAAAATTGACAAATTAATAAAAAAATGTAACGTGTAAAGCTTAAATGTCTTGAGTCAATTAGTGTATTCATCCCATTTGTTATGACAAGCTTTAAAAAGTTCAGGAGTAAAAATGTGCTTAACAAGTCACATAAGTGCATGAACTCACTCTGTGTGCAATTATAGTGTTTAGCATGATTGTTGAATAACTACCTAATCTCTGTACCCCACACATACAGATAATTGTAAGGTCCCTCATTCGAGCAAGCACAGATTCAACCACAAAGACCATGAAGGTTTTCCAATGCCTCAAAATGAAGGGCACCTATTGTTAGGTGGGTAAAAATAAACAGACATTGAATATCCCTTTGAGCATGGTGAAGTGAATAATTACACGTTGGATGGTGTGTATCAACACACCCATTCACTACAAGGAAACAGGTGTTTTTCCTAACTCAGTTGCCTGAGAGGAAGGAAACCTCTCAGGGATTTCACCAGGCCTATGGTGCCTTTAAAACAGCTAAGAGTTGAATGGCTGTGATGGGAGAAATGTGAGGATGGATCAACAATGTAGTTACTCAACAATACTAACCTAAATGACAGAGTGAAAAGAATGAAGGCTGCACAGAATACACATTCCAAAGCATGCATCCTGTTTGCAACAAGGCACAAAAGTAATACTGCAAAGAAATTGGCAAAGCAATTAACTTTTTATCCTGAATACAAAGTGATATGTTTGGGGAATAACCAATACAACACAGTACCACTCTCCATATTTTCAAGCATAGTGGTGGCTGCATCATGTTGTGTATGTCAATCGTCATTCAGGGCACCTTTAGGTAAAAACTTGTTTTTTTGCCTGTTTTGCTTGTTATTTTGGCATTAATACAAGTCACATTTCAGTTTGCAAACAATGTAAAAAAATAAATAAATGTTAGTCTGAGTTAATAAAGCCGTTTACAGACATGGTCTCATTTTTGATTTCTTGAGTAAGGCAGCTCCTAAATGCAGGTGTTTCAGCCTAAGCTCAGTGCTTTGTGGTGGTGGGGCTGGCCAGCAGAAAATATGGTGTGGCTTTCAGGATATTTTTTTTTTTACAATAAGCACATACGAAAACCTAGAGGAAAACCTGTTTCAGTCTGTTTTCCACCAGACACAGGTAGATTAATGAATATTTCAGCAGGGCAATAACCTAAAAAACAGGGCCAAATCTACAGTGCATTCAGAAAGTATTCAGACCCCTAGACTTTTTCCACATTTTGTTTCGTTAAAGCCTTATTCTAAAATGTATTAAATTATTTTCTCTCATCAACCTACACACACTACCCCATAATGACAAAGCGAAAACAGTTTTTTTTAGTAATGTTAGCAAATGTTTGAAACATTTAAATCAGAAATACCTAATTTACATAAGTATTCAGGCCCTTTGCATGAGACTCATTATTGATCTCAGCTGCATCCTGTTTCCATTGATCATCCTTGAGATGTTTCTACAACTTGGAGTCCACCTGTAGTAAATTTAATTGATTGATTTGGAAAGGCACACACCTGTCTCTTTAAGGTCCCACAGTTGACAGTGCATGTCAGAGCAAAACCTTGAGATTGAAGGAATTGTCCGTAGAGCGCAGACACCGGATTGTATCGAGGCACAGATCTGGGGAAGGGTACCAAAACATTTCTGAGAATAGTGGCCTCCATTTTTAAATGGAAGAAGTGTGGAACCACTAAGACTCTTCCTAGAACTGGATGCCCAACCAGTGAGCAATCGGGGGGAAAAGGGCCTTGGTCGGAGAGGTGACCAAGAACTCACCCTGGAGATGGGATAATCTTCCAGAAGGACAACAATCTCTGCAGCACTCCACCAATCAGGACTTTATGGTAGAGTGGCCAGACGGAAGCCATTCCTCATTAAAAGGAATATGACAGCCCACTTGGAGTTTGCCAAAAGGCACCTAAAGGACTCTGACCATGAAAAACCAGGTTTATTTTGCCTGAATGCCAAGTGTCACATCTGGAGAAAACCTGGCACCATCCCTACAGTGAAGCATGGTGGTGGCAGCATCATGCTGTGGGGAGGTTTTTAGCGGCAGGGAATGTGAGACTAGTCAGGATCAAGGGAAAGAAGTATGGAGCAAAGTACAGAGATCCTTGATGAAAACCGGCTCCAGAGTGCTCAGGACCTCAGTCTGTGGTGAAAGTTCACCTTCCAACAGGACAACAACTCTTAAGCACACTGCCAAGACAATGCAGGAGTGGCTTCAGGACAAGTCTCTGAATGTCCTTGAGTGGCTCAGCCAGAGCCCGGATTTGAACCTGATCAAACATCTTTGAAGAGACCTGAAAATAGCTGTGCAGCCACGCTCCCCATCCAACCTGACAGAGCTTGAGAGGATCTGCAGAGAAACTCCCCAAATACAGGTGTGCCAAGCTTGTAGTGTCACACACAAGAAGACTCGAGGCTGTAATCGCTGCCAAAAGGTGCTTCAACAAAGTACTGAGTAATACTTAGGTAAATAGGATATTTCGGGGGGTTATACATTTGCCAACATTTCTGTCATTATGGGGTATTGTGTGTATATCGATGAGAAAAAAAACATTTAATCCATTCTAGAATAAGGCTGTAATGTAACAAAATGTGGAAAAGGTCAAGGGGTTTGAATATTTTCTGAATGCACTTGTTGCTTACCAGGAAGACAGTGAATGCTCGAGTGGCCTAGCTACAGTTTTGACTTAAATCTGCTTGAAAATCTATGGCAAGACCTGAAAATGGTTGTCTAGCAATGATCAACAACCAATTTGACAGAGCTTGAATAATTTAAAAAATGAAAAATGGTGCGTAAATCAAGGTGTGGAACGCTCTTAGAAACTTACCCAGAAAGACTCACAGCTGTAATCGCTTAAGCTAAACACTTATCTAATAGAGATGTATTTTTCATACATGTTTTTCAAATGATAGAATCTTTATTCTACTTTCACATTCAAGTATTTTGTGTAGATCGTTGTAAAAATAAATAAAGACATACATTATAATCACATTTTGTAACAATTTTGGGGGGAAAAAGTCAAGGGGTGTGAACACTGAAGGCACGGTATTTGGTGAACTATTTAGCAGTGTTATTGCTTGGGGATAGAAGCTGTTCAGGGCAACTGTTTGTTCCAGATTTGGTGCATCGGTACGATAGCAGAAAGCAATGACAATTTCAGCATGCAAATATGGGTGGGGTAAACTCAACAAAAATTGATGCATGCCAGCAAAGACACTAAACAATAAATTAATTGCACTATAGCGGTGACAAATGTTGCCCACACTGTTAGGACCTACATAAAGCTGTCCCAACAGCAGAGCTTTCTTTTCAGCACCACAGAGTGAATCCTTGTCTGGCAGCGAAACAGTTCATTCAGCCTCATTTACTGCCCGAAAAAAAATAACATGGCTGACTTGCTTAAACAAATGTGGTTCCTACTAACAATTCAGATGTACAAACTATGACATAAGGGGACGACAAGCGGACAAGAGACAATCCGTAATTTCGATTGATAATGAGCGAGCTAGGACGGACATAGTCAATATAACCATTAGTTCAGCACTTTTGAAACATACAGCAATAGAATTCATAACATGGGCCATTCTTACAGTATTCTCCCTGTACACCAAATCAGAACCGTAGGATAAATAAAGGGGGCATATAAGCAATGAAAGCTCTTACAATATTTTATGATTACATTTCTCTAAAACAGGCTATAGGCTACATGTGCACCACCAACCAAGTCAGAACAGTAGGCTAAGTTATGTGGGGGAAAGTGACCAAATTATTAGGGTGAGGCACATGGGTTACTAACAGCTTACTACACAACATACACTTAGTATTATTTTCTTAGCTACAGTATACATATCTCCCTGGAATATTACATTTATGCAGCAGCAAGACATTTTTGGACTCACCTCACTTGAACAGGAAAGTGGTGCAGCAGTCATTCTGGGCAAAATTTGTCAAACTGTCATCAGTCTGGCATTCTCTGGACTTATGATGCGGTGCTTTCAAGACAACTGGAAACTTGATGGCAGGGACCTAGCGAACTCCCTGCCCCAGTGATGTACTTGGCCATACGCACTACCCTCTGTAGTCCCTTGCAGTCAGATGCCAAGTAGTTGCCATACCAAGCGGTGATGCAGCCGTTCAAGGTGCTCTCAGTGGTGCAGCTGCAGAATTTGAGGATCTGAGGGCCGATGGCAAATCTTTTCAGCCTCCAGAGGTGGAAGGGGCATTGTCGTGCCCTCATGACCATGTTGATGTGTCTGGATCATGAAAGATCCTTAGGGACGTGGACACGGATTTCTGTTTCCCTGCATTAAAATCACCGGCCACTAAAAGCACCGCCTCCGGGTGTGCATTTTCTTGTTTGCTTATGGACCTATACAGCTCGTCGAGTGTGGTCTTAGTGACAGCATTGGTTTGGTGGTGGTAAAATGGACAGCTACGAAAAATAGATGAAAACTCTCATGGTAAATAACATGGTCTGCAGCTTATCATGAGGTTTGGGGACTCAAGCATGCAAAAACATTAGAGATCATGCACCAGTTGGTTAACAAAGAGACATACCCCCCCATCTTACCTGAGGATGCTGACCAGTCTTGACAATGCATGGAAAAGCCAGAAGTATATTATCCATGTTCTTGTTCAGCCAAAACTCCATAAAACATAGAATATTAAAGTTCTTCAGGTCCCGTTGATAGAATAGTCTCAAACGGAGCTCATCCAGTTTGTTCTCTAGTGACTGGCGGTTTATTTGCACACCAACGTATTCTCGTCAGAATGCCAGCTGGTCTGCCACAAATGCAGCAACCACCATTGGATATTTTAACAAAATAAACAGGTACTTAAGTTAAAGGCTTTTTATTTTCAATTGGTAGGTTGATAGCGGTCTACAATAATAAAATACAACAAATCAGAAAAAAAATAGGAGAAATAATCAATACAATTATTTCAATGTACAAAAGCCTAATCGCCCACACAGTCCAAGACTTATCCCCTCCCCAATCACCCTGATCTGGTTTAAAAAACAGCAGCAGCATACTTAAGTTGCTGTCTTCTGTGGAAATAATATCTGTGAAGATAGTTTTGTCCTCATGCGGTACTGTTTTCTTCTATAGATTACAGCTGAGAGTTCATAGTATCAGGTCTGATATGCCTTTAGCGTAATTGCAATATCGACCCAGTTGGAACGATAAAACTCACATCACTGAATTCCATTCAATAGTTAACATGGAATTCTGAGACACAGTGCAATTCAAGGAATTCAATCCGTGACAGCCTATGATAATATCCCTATAAAGGAGCAGAGTAGATGAATGACCGTTGAATGTGCACAAAGCTGCAAAACATTCATACAAATATACTGTTGGCTACAATTACATTTAATAGGAACAGCGTGTCCCATTTACTCACATCAAATAGAATTTGAGGGATTAGAAATTAAAATCAGGAGTATTGGGGTGAAGTATAGAGATAGGGCTTCAAATGAAATGAAGGGCCAACAGTACTATTGAGTCAATTCATCCATCCAATGCAACAATGTTAATCTACAAAAACAAATATGCATTTGGCAACATCAAATACTATCATGGGAATGAGGCAGGACTGAGGTGGGATATTTCAAGAAAGAAAATGTTCAATATAACAGATCGAGAAATGCAAGTTCAATTGGGAGAAGCTTGGGGGGGTGGGAGGGGATTGTTGACAGTGGGGACAATAGCCCAGTCCCAAAACCACTAACCCTTTGCAGATGACAACAAACCAGATAGGTTTAAGAAATATAGATAGATCCCCTAAAAGTATTACAAGATTCAGTCCAGAAGCATCTATCACTTAGGTTTTTGCAGATCTAAAGGGATGAGACGGATGTAAACAAAATAGTGACAGCTCAACCTTTCAATGAGGCTTAGGGGAGCTTACATCATGTTGCTTATACACATCTCATTCCCTCAGATCTGTAAACACTGAAGAGGTAGGAGCTATGGATAGTTCTGGACCAGACCAAGGTGAAGCAATTGTATTGTCATTTCTTAGTTTCACCTATCCACTTCCTTAAGACAGCAAACGGGAAATTGGTGAGGGAAAGAGGCAACGGGCTGTTTTTGGAGTGAGCAAAATGGCTCTTGTGATTAGAGGAAATAAGGTGTTGTTGTTCTGGGAGGGATGACCCGCTCCGAGTCAGGCACGGCGCGGAACAGCTTGGGCTCCCGGGTGTTCACGTCTTTGAAGACCATGATGGAGGCAATGTTTCCACAGCGGTAACAGTAGTTGGGCGCGGACCACACAGTCACCAGCTTCTCGTCAAACATGAACTTGTAGCCCTCGTGGACCAGCTGGTGTGCACGGCAAATCAGCTTCAGATTATTGATGTGAACAAACTGAAATGGGTCAAACAGAACCACAGATGAGCTCAGTATTCAACATAGGTCTCTCTTTCAAATTGAAAAAGACAAAAAAAACACAAAAATGCACAAAACAAATTGGGCAGCAGGGATCGTGATCCAGGAGGTGATTGTCTCTGCTATAACCAAGAAGCTTGACCTTACAAGCTAGCAAGTTAGAGAACCAAATGCATAACTGGAGCCCTGAACTGGAGATAAGTTAACTATCTAAGATGTGCCAAATAAATTATATTTTATAAGCAGTTGCGTAGCATGCAAACCCCGAGCATTTTTACTGTATTGAAAATCATACCTTTGGTATTTCAAAATATCCCGGTATACTGTATATACCACCCAAGCCTACCGTCTAAGTCTATTCATATCATCATTATAAGCTGTAGTAGTCAGCCCTCTACTCAGGACAATTTGATGCGTTTACCTCATTAGTGACCTTGGCACCAAACAGCCAGCCTGCACCTCGCGGACTGATGGCCCAGGTGTCCACATCCTCTGGGTCCGACCACACCAGGTCACAGAAGGCCCCCTTGTGGGGAATCTCTTGGTTGCGCTCGATTGTGCGGATCTGGTCCAGGGTCTTGATGTCAGGTGAAAGACCACCATGCACACAAAGGACCTGCTCGTCTATCAACTGTGGTAAGAAACTCTGTAAGTGATTGATTCATATGTGTGGGAAAATGTAAGATAGATAAAGCACATGTATTCAAAGAAGTGTGAATGGTCATGGTGATTGGACTTACAGCCGCTACTGTTAGCATGTCAAACACTTTAGTGCAGTATCGCCACGCATTTGCATTTCCATATTTAGTTTGGCACTCATCTGCAAAAAATAACAGGTAAAAATCGAGAACACTTTACAAATTTGGCAGCACTTATTACTATTATGTTTTTTACACTGAACGAAACTATAAGCATAAGACGCAACAATTTCAAAATTTTAACTGAGTTACAGTTCACATTTATGTGTTCCCTAGTGGCACAGAGGTCAAAGGCACGGCATATCAGCGCGAGAGGTGTCACTGCAGACCCTGGTTAGATTCAAGGCTGTGTCACAATCGGCCGTGATTGGGAGTCCTATAGGGCGGCACACAATTTAACCAGCATTGTCCTGGTTAGGGTTTGCTGGGGTAGGCAGTCATTGTAAATAAGAATTAGTTCTAAACTGACTGGCCTAGTTAAATAATAAAATGTAGGGAAATCAGAAATTAATTAGGCCCTAATCTATGGATTTCACTCGACTGGGAATACCGATATGCATCTATTGGTCACAGATAACTTTAAAAAACAATTGGGGCAGGGGTCAGAAAACCAGTCAGTATCTGGTGTGACCACCATTTGCCTCATACAGTGCAAAACATCTCCTTCGCATCGAGTTGATCAGGCTGTTGATTGTGGCCTGTGGAATTTTTGTCCCACTCTTTTTCAATGGCTATGTGAAGTTGCTGGATATTGGTGGGAACTGAGACACGCTGTGGTACATATTGATCCAGATCATCCCAAACATACTCAATGGGTGACATGTTGGGTGAGTACGCAGGCCATGGAAGAACTCCAAGAATTACAGTGTTCGTACAGACAGTGGCAAATCAAATTCAAGGACTTTTTCAAGCACTAATATTTTCAAGGGCCATCAATTTGTAATACTTAAAGTTATAGAATTGTTTCTGGTCACCAACAGATGGCAGTGTATCGCCCCAACCGCATGAAAGGAAAAACAACTACCATAGTATTTATCACTACCCTATAAGTTCTACTCAATAATACATTGTTTCACTACTTATTTACTCAATACGTGAGTGGTAAATCAGTACGGATTATTTTGTCATCTGAGTAGTGACGAATCTACATTTGCCCGGCATTTTAGCCATTGATGTGAGGTTTGGCGGCGTCAAATCTAATTTTAATAGTCACAGTGAAATGCTTACTTACAGACTCTTAACCAATAATGCAGTTGAAAAAAAAATAGCAAAAAGTACTTAAAGAGCAGCAGTAAAATGACAATAGCGAGATTATATAGGAGGGGGTACCAGTACAGAGTCAATGTGCGGGGGCACCGGTTAGTTGAGGTAATATGTACATATAGGTAGTTAATAGAGTGACTATGCCTAGATGATAACAACAGAGATTAGCAGCGGCGTAAGAGAGGGGGAGAGGTGGGACAATGCAAAAAGTCTGGGCAGCCACTTGATTAGTGTTCAGGAGTCTGATGGCTTGAGGGTAGAAGCTGTTCAGAAGTCTCTTGGAGCTTGACTTGGCGCTTCGGTACCGCTTGCCGTGCGGATGCAGAGAGAATAGTCTATGACTAGGGTGGCTGGAGTCTTTGACAATTTTTAGGGCCTTCCTCGGACACTGCCTGGTATAGAGGACCTGGATGGCAGGAAGCTTGGCCCCAGTTATGTACTGGGCCGTTCGCACTACCCTATGTAGTGCCTTGCGGTCGGAGGCCGGGCAGTTGCCATACCAGGCAGTGATGCGCAACCAGTCAGGATGCTCTTGATGGTGCAGCTGTAGAACCTTTTGAGGATCTCAGGACCCATGCCAAATAAGTTCAGTCTCCTGAGGGGGAATAGGTTTTGTCGTGCCCTCTTCACGACTGTCTTGGTGTGCTTGGACCATGTTAGTTTGTTGGTGATGTGGACACCAAGGAACTTGAAGCTCTCAACCTGCTCCACTGCAGCCCCGTCGATGAGATGCTTGGTCCTCTTTTTCCTGTGGTCCACAATCATCTCATTAGTCTTGATCACATTGAGAGAGAGGTTGTTGTCCTAGCACCATACGGCCAGGTCTCTGACTTCCTCCCTATAGGCTGTCTCATCGATGGTCAGGCCTACCACTGTTGTGTCATAAGCAAACTTAATGATGGTGTTGGAGTCGTGCCTGGCCGTGCAGTCATGAGTGAACAAGTGAGTACAGGAGTGGACTGAGCACGCACCCGAGGGGCCCCTGTGTTGAGGATTAGCATGGAGGATGTGTTGTTACCTACCTTTACTACCAGGGAGCAGCCCGTCAGGAAGTCCAGGATCCAATTGCAGAGGGAGATGTTTAGTCCCAGGGTCCTTAGCTTATTGGTGAGCTTTGGGGGCACTATGGTGTTGAACGCTGAGCTGTAGTCAATGAATAGCATTCTCACATAGGTGTTCCTTTTGTCCAGGTGGGAAAGGGCAGTGTGGAGTGCAATAGAGATTGCATCATCTGTGGATCTGTTAGGGCGGTATGCAAATTGGAGTGGGTCTAGGGTTTCTGGAATAATGGTGTTGATGTGAGCCATGATCAGCCTTTCAAAGCACTTCATGGCTACAGACGCGAGTGCTACGGGTCGGTAGTAATTTAGGCAGGTTACCTTAGTGTTCTTGGGCACAGGCACTATGATGGTCTGCTTAAAACATGTTGGTATTACAGACTCGGACAAGGAGAGGTTAAAAAATGTCAGTGAAGAGACTTGCTAGTTGGTCAGCGTATGCTTGCAGTACACGTCCTGGTAATCCATCTGGACCTGTGGCCTTGTGAATGTTGACCTGTCTAAAGGTCTTACTTACACCGGCTGCGGAGAGCATGATCACACAGTCTCCGGAACAGCTGGTGCTCTCATGCATGTTTCAGTGTTATTTTCCTCGAAGCGAGCCTAGCTCGTCTGGTAGGCTCGTGTCACTGGGCAGTTCACGGCTGTGCTTCCCTTTGAAGTCTGTAATGGTTTGGAAGCTCTGCCACATCCGACGAGTGAGCGTCAGAGCTGGTGTAGTACGATTCGATCTTAGTCCTGTATTGATGCTTTGCCTGTTTGATGGTTCGTTAGAGGGCATAGTGGGACTTCTTATAAGCTTCCGAGTTAGAGTCCCGCTCCTTGAAAGCTCAGTGTGGCTGTTGCCTGTAATCCATGGCTTCTGGTTGGGGTATGTACGTACGGTCACTGTGGGGACGATGTCATCGATGCACTTATTGATGAAGCCAATGACTGATGCGGTGTACTCCTCAATGCCATCAGAGGAATCTCAGAACATATTCCAGTCTGTGCTAGCATCTGCTTCACCTGACCACTTTATTTATTGATCTAGACTGGTGCTTCCCGCTTTAATTTTTGCTTGTGAGCAGGAATCAGGAGGATAGAATTATGGTCAGATTTGCCAAATGGAAGGCATGGGAGAGCTTTGAATGAGTCTCTGTGTGTGGAGTAAAGGTGGTCCAGAGTTCTCCCCCCTTCTGGTTGCACATTTAACATGCTGATAGAAAATTTGGTGAAACGGATTTAAGTTTCCCTGCATTAATGGCCCCGGCTACTAGGAGTGCCGCCTCTGGGTGAGCGTTTTCTTGGTTGCTTATGGTGGAATACAGCCCATTCAATGCTGTCTTAGTGCCAGCCTCTGATTGTCGTGGTATATAAACAGCTATGAAAAATAGATGAAAACGCTCTAGGTAGATCATGTGGTCTACAGCTTATCATGAGATACGCTACCTCAGACGAGCAATATCGAGACATACTTAAATATCGTGCATCAGCTGTTATTTACAAAAATACATAGCCTTCTGCCCCTTGTCTTACCAGACGCCGCTGTTCTATCCTGCCATTACAGCGTATAACCAGCCAGCTGTATGTTGATAGTGTCATCATTCAGCCATGACTCTGTGAAGCTTAAGATATTGCTGTTTTGAATGTCCCGTTGGTAGCTTGATCTTGCGCGTAGGTCATCAGTTTTATTCTCCAAAGATTGCACGTTTGCTAGCAGAATGGAAGGAAGTGGGGTTTATTCGATCGCCTACGAATTCTCAGAAGGCAGCCTACCTGTTGGCCCCTTTTTCTCCACCTCCTCTTCATGCAAATCACAGGAATCTGGGCCTGTCTCCGAGAAAGCAGTATATCATTTGCGTCTGGCGCATCAGACTCGTTAAAGGAAAAAAAAGGATTCTGCCAGTCCGTGATGAGGAATAGCAGTCCTGATGTCCAGAAGTTCTTATCCATTCTTAGTCTTATCCTAGATTCAAATCCAATTTGTAAGTCGCTCTGGATAAGAGCGTCTGCTAAATGACTTAAATGTCAAATGTAAATGTTTTCGGTCATAAGAGACGGTACCGGCAACATTATGTACAAAATAAGTATTTTAAAAAACAAAGTCAGTTCAGCCCAAATTAGAATTAGCAAAACCAATACATTTTTCTAATGTTTTTCATAAATGTATTTGATCATTATCTGTTCTTCTCATTTGAATTCAAGTACCAACTTAAGAAAATGTCTGAGTACTTAAATTTCAGAATGCCAAATTCACATACTTTAAGCACCTCAAGCTCCTTTTGCAAACCCTGGAATTGTGTACAGATCCTTGCGACATGGGACTGTGCATTGTCATGATAAAATATGTAATGGCGGCGGATGAATGGCACGACAATGGCCCCAGGATCTCGTCACGGTATGTTGTCTGTGCATTCAAATTGGCATTGATAAAATGCAATCATGTTTGTTGTCCGTTGCTTATGCATGCCGCTGCCATAACCATAACACCACCATGGGGCACTCTGTTCACAATCATGATATAAGCAAACAGCTTGTCCACACGACACCATACACACGGTCTGCCTGGTACAATTGAAACCGGGATTCATCCGTGAAGAGCACACTTCTCCAGCATGCCAGCGGCCATCGAAGGTGAGCATTTTCCCACTGAAGTCGATTACAACACTGAACTGCAGTCAGGTTAAGACCCTGGTCTCAGAAGAGCATGCAGATGAGCTTCCCCGAGATGGTTTCTGACAGTATGTGCAGATATTCTTCCATTGTACAAACCCACAGTCTTATCAGCTGTCCGGGTGGCTGGTTTCAGACAACCCCGCAGGTGAAGAAGCCGGATGTGGAGGTCCTGGGCTGGCATGTTTACGGCTGTGAGGCCGGTTGGTAGTATTGTCAAATTCTCTAAAATGACGTTGGAGGCGCTTTATATTAAAGAAAGTAACATTCAATTCTCTGACAAAAGCTCTGGTGGACAATCCTGCAGTCAGCATACCAATTGCACACTCCCTTAAAACTTGAGACATCTGTAGCATTGTGTTGTGAGACAAAACTCCACATTTTAAAGGGGCCTTTCATTGTCCCCAACCCAAGCTGCACCTGTGTGATGATCATGCTGTTTAGCCTTTTTGGCATAGGGGGCAGCATTCTCACTTTTGGATGAATAGCCCAGAGTGAACTGCCTCCTACTCCTTCCCAGATGCTAATATATGCATATTATTATTAGATTGGATAGAAAACACTCTGAAGTTTCTAAAACTGTTTGAATGATGTCTGAGTATAACAGAACTCATTTGGCAGGCGAAAACCTGAGAAAAATCCAACCATGAAGTGGGAAATCTGAGGTTTGTAGTTTTTCAAAGCTTTACCGAATACACAGTGTCTATGGAATGAAGTTGCACTTCCTACGGCTTCCAATAGATGTCAACAGTCTTTAAAAACTGGTTTGAGGATTCTACTATAAAGGAGGGGCTCATGAGACCAGTTTGAGTCAGTGGTCTGGCAGAGTGTCTCAGGCTCGTGACGCGCGCTCCCGACAGAGTTTCCTCTCGTTCCAGTGCTTTTCTTCAGACATAGGAATTCTCCGGTTGGAACATTATTGATGTTTTATGTTAAAAACATCCTAACGATTGATTCCATACATCGTTTAACTTGTTTCTACGACCTGTAACAGAACTTTTGAGTTTGTCTGGATGAAGTGCTCGCGCTTCATAAAGATAAATTACTGGGCTGAACACGCTAACAACAAGTGGCTATTTGGACATAAATTATGGACTTTATGGAACAAATCAGTCATTTATTGCCGAACTGGGATTCCTGGGAGTGCCTTCTGATGATCAAAGGTAAGTGAATATTTTTTGTGTTATTTCTAACTTCTGTTGACTCCAAAATTGCAGATATTTCTCTGGCTGGATTAGTCTCTGAGTGCCATTCTCAGATTATGCTTTTTCTGTAAAGTTTTTTTTTTTTTTTTATCCTACCCCCTACTTTTTCGAACATTTTGTTAAAAATCGCGCAACATTTCAGCGCCCTGTTACTCAGGCCAGGAATATAGTATATGCATATGATTAGCATGCTAATTATTTTGTTTACGTCCCCTGCCGGTCTTTTGGGGTGTTACATGCTATCAGATAATAGCTTCTCGTGCTTTTGCCGAAAAGCATTTTAAAAATCTGACTTGTTGCCTGGATTCACAACGAGTGTAGCTTTAATTCAATACCCTGCATGTGTACTATTAGCATTTAGCGTAGCGCATTTGCATTTCCAGAGCTCTAGATGGGACGCCTGCGTGCCAGGTAGGAGCAAGAGATTAAAGATAGACTTCTCCTTAACTCTGTGAATAACACTTGTATCTTTTATCAATGTTTTATGAGTATTTCTGCAAAATCACAGGATGTTTTGGAATCAAAACATTACTGCACGCAACTCCGCAATGTAAACTGAGATTTTTGGATATAAATATGCACATTATCGAACAAAACATACATGTATTGTGTAACATGATGTCCTATGAATGTCATCTGATGAAGATCATCAAAGGTTAGTGATTAATTTTTATCCATATTTCTGCTTTTTGTGAGTCCATTCTTTGGCTGTAAAAATGGCTGTGTTTTTTTGCTTGGTGGTGATCTAACATATACATACAGGTGTTGCATCTCAAGAAGCTGATTAACCTTTTTAGTGCTAGCCGAACCCCTCGACAACATTCCGCTGAAAAGGCAGCGCACGAAATGTAAAAATATTTTTTTGAAATATTTAACTTTCACACATTAACAAGTCCAATACAGCAAATGAAAGATAAAGCATTTTTTAAATCGGACACGATGGGTTTATGTTGTGCTTTCGCTGTAAAGCATTTTTTAAATTGGACACGATGGGTAAAGTTTATCTTTCATTTGCTGTATTGGACTTGTTAATGTGTTTAAGTTACATATTTCAAAAAATATTACTACATTTCGTGCGCTGCCTTTTCAGCGGAATGTTATCGAGGGGTTCCGCTAGCGGAACGCCTGCACTAGAAAGGTTAATCAGCTTCTTGAGATGCAACACCTGTCTGGTGGATAGATTGTCTTGGCAAAGGATAAATGGTCACTTTGATAGAAATAAGCCTTTTGGACATATGAAGAATTTCTGGAATATTTCATTTTAGCTCAAGGTTAAATGGTAATTACACCATAATAACTTAGAAATTCAGCTACTTGTTTGCTTCTTGATACCAGGTTAGTTACCAATTGTTCCAATAACTATGGCACGAGACCCTACAAGGATACATATGGTCTTATGTGTTGTTAGAGTTAATGTGCCCCCAGCAATTAGGCATGTTGCTCACCGTAAAAGCCGTACACCTGTGTTATCTGCCTGCTTTCGTGATTTCCTCGTAGAAGCGTGATGCGGTCCGGCCACTTGGCTTTTAAGGCTAGCAGGTACGTGAATGTCTCCAAGCTGTAGTATCCCCTGTCCACAAAGTCTCCCTGGGCAAAACAGACAGGCATTGACCAGGGTTCAGATCAATCGCAAGTCAGATCCAGCTTATGTTCTAAATTCCATTTTTTTTAATGCAGGGCAGAACAATATAATACATCTTCCCACTTACCATAAAAATGTAGTTTGTGTCTGGAACTTGTCCGCCAGTTCTGAAGAGTTCACATAGGTCATAAAACTGGAGACAGTGTTCAGAAAGAGAATTTCACATTTACTATAAAAATGGGGATATTCAGAATGTGCACAGTAGATTTGTTTGATCATTTAAAACAAAACAACCACACATTGGGATAATGCATTTAAAATCATGGACGATGATTTTTAATGTAGAAACAAAACAAAAAAAAAGTTAAAGAACGAATTAATTTGGGAATGGTATCAAAAAGAACATTGGATATTACCTGGCCATGAATGTCTCCACAAACAGTGACTGGAGTGGATACTGGTTGAACATTTGATTCCTCGAGTAGCAAATCACATACATAGTCACATAATCTCTGAGAGGGATGAGACATGACAAAATTATTAGGCTGCATAATAAGGCTTGCACACTGGACCTACTGCTATTTCTAAACGACCATCTTTGAATTGGCCAATTTTCAAATATTTGGCCATATCATCAGAAACCCTCTCTAAATGGGAGGCATCTTCATAGGTATCCAGGTTTCTCAACTCCACGATCACATCAATGGACCAGATGTACATATCGTGGAGTTGATCAACCCAGCCTCTTCACATGTTATTTGTTAAAACTAGGTTTGCAATGGTAGTTAGCTACAACTTCCTGGGCCCTGATTGATACGTCTCACATTAGCTAACCAATACTGAAATAATGTTGTGGTTTCAGGTCACAACGTTACGTTTTCGAAAGACACCAATATTTGCTCTGTACTATACTAAGCTGGCTAGCTGACTATAAATGTATGTGCTGAAAGCTATTATCCTTCCTATATAGTAATCTCCTACGTAGCTAACGCGTTAGCCTGTTAGTTCACAAACCATGGCTGAACCTGACATTAGCCCACGAACGTTAGCTACCGTTAACGTTAGTCATCTGCATATCTAGTTCACAGGTTTAACTAGTTAGCAAGATCTCTAATGGCAATAATATACATCTATTCTATCGTGGTTATCCCAAGGTTTGACGTGTTCGGCTAACAGGCAAGCTACTGTACTGGCTAACGTTAGCTGCTTTCATTTAATTGAAGTCGGAAATCATGCTAGCTTAGCCAGCCATATTGATGTCGCAATATGATTGATATAGCCAGAGCGAATGTACTAACATATGGGTATTGGTTAAGTACACGAATAAAAATAATATTAATGCTCACCTTTAAGTCGTTTTCTGGTAAATATTTGCACTGTCTTGCAATCTCAACATACTTATCCAAGTCTAACGGCGCCATTTTAAAAACAAGAACTTCAGAAAAATAGGAAGTATAATGCGCATCTCAAGCTATGGGCCAGGGTTCCGGTCTAAAGGGACGGTTTCGACTGCTCCTACAGTTTTGCTTCGGTACTGCGGTTTAATTGACGCCCGGCCAAGAAATACAATTTCCAAAAACAGTCACATAGAGATTTAAGACACTTTAGTCATCACCCGTGTGCACAAATCATCCATTGAATTATTCAAATAATTGTCGCTGAGGCCGACTTGTTTCCATCACTCACAACCGAAGATGTTAACATTTTATTTTTATCCAATGTCTGCAATGTTTTTGGATGACTTGACAACGTAGACGCTGCTCACCATGCTTCCTGTGCACTGTGCTAGTGCGCATGTGATATTTGTCTGTATAAACAGAGAGAAGAGAGCGAAAAATCGGTCTCCCACCAGCAAGTGGCGCTTTTGTTGTTTCGTCCACCAAGTAAGGATTCAAGAAGAGTGTTGAATTTGGTCAACACATTTTTTTTTATATCTTACATGCTACTTGAGGTTTATTTGATTGAATATACGTTTTGCAATGCTTAACTTGTCACGAGTGTACTGATATAAGTAGGCCATTTTGAGAAAAAGCACTTTATATCGGAGTTCTCGCGAGATGGCTATGCATATTCATTAATGGGCTAGTAGCATATCTTCTCTCTCCATTGAATACAGGCGTTTGACGTCAACAACCCTCATCGCATATTCAAAATGAGATTACAATAATGAGATGTATCCACCAATCCAAAGAAAAGAAAGGTAGGAGCTGGACAGCCGGCCCGGGGGGCTCGGGTCAGTCTGTCATATCTGGTATGATTCTCCTATCTTATCTGGTGTCCTGTGCGATCTTAAATGAAGTATGCTCCCTCTCTACCCCGTTGCACCCTCTATAACAGTGATCACCAACTCACTATTCAATCTCCCAAGGATTTCCTAGTCAATCACCAAACATTTATGTGGGAAAAAAAGCCTTGCGTTCCTATTTTTCGCGCTATTAGCAGTCTGTGGACTTGATTCAGCAGCCCTAGTGCCGGGAAGGCAAAGTGTTCCCAATTTTAACAATTGCATGTGTCTGAAGGTAGATCTCTGCCTACCCAGCAGGCTTAGAGAGCAAATCATGTGCACTTTTAGGCCTACGGCTACAACCAGCACTGCAGCTGCAAAGAGCTCCGATAAGCTTGCGTTGATATTATTAGCTGCTTGTGTGTTTTTTAATATCGATGAATTGGTGCATGAAGCAGAAATAATGCAGAGATACTCAGTGGTGTGTATTCATGGATGCCAAAGGAAGCCAGGCTTTCCCCAAAAATTGACCAAGAAAATACATTTTCTTTAGTTCCTGTGTTTTCATGATTTCCTTCCAATTCGCAAGAGGCTGCATGTAATCTCACGAGAGAAAGCATTCCGAGCGAGCGGGGAAGTTAGTTTGGATTTGCGTTCACTCCTAGCATATCTTGTCAAGATAAATATATAATTGACAGAAACAACTTGAATTGTTGCATCTCATTGTGTTGTTGTCCTCCGGTGTCTAGCTAGCTAGCTAAAAGTGTCCCTTTCCTAAATTAGCCATGAATGGAGACAGTGATTTTTACTTGTGGTTTTACTTAATTCTCTGTACTGGCCGGTGATTGTAATCCAACCATATATTCATACATTGTGCCCTTGGATTTAGAGGATGGATGTTCAATATGTAGCTAGATGTAGAAGGCTACATATTCATGGATGCCAAGGGAAGCCAGGCTTTCAACAAAAAATGACCAAGAAAAAACATGTCAAATAATTTACCTTTCCTCT
Organism: Oncorhynchus gorbuscha; assembly: GCF_021184085.1. Classification (NCBI taxonomy): domain Eukaryota; kingdom Metazoa; phylum Chordata; class Actinopteri; order Salmoniformes; family Salmonidae; genus Oncorhynchus; species Oncorhynchus gorbuscha. The sequence continues at coordinate 72,949,303 of NC_060183.1, read as the reverse complement.
CTCTGTGTTTTCATAATTTTCCTTCAATTCGCAAAAGGCCGAATGTATTTTACCAGAGAAAGCATCAGAGCAAGCAAAACAGCACCCCTCTGTCTCTATAAGTGTAGCCCATCTATCTGATGCACTCTGGTCATAAAGAGTATGACATTGTTGCCACCCATAGCAGAGGGAGGGAGAGTGGAAGCCTCACCACTGTTCCCTCCCCTCAGAGTGACCATCAGATGCAGGCAATACTGCCCTTTCCCACTTGGACAAAAGGAACACGTACGTGAGAATGCTGTTCATTGACTACAGCTCAGTGTTCAATACCATAGTGCCCACAAAGCTCATCACTAAGCTAAGGACCCTGGGACTAAACAACCCTGGGACTCCCTCTGCAACTGGATCCTGGACTTCCTGACAGGCTGCCCCCAGGTTGTAAGGGTAGACAACAACAAATCTGCCACGCTGATCCACAACACTGGGGCCCCTAAGGGGTGCGTGCTTAGTCCCCTCCTGTACTCCCTGTTCACCCACGACTGCGTGGGCAAACATGACTCCAACACCATCATTAAGTTTGCTGACGACACAACAGTGGTAGGCCTGATCACCGACAAGGATGAAACCGCCTATAGGGAGGTCAGAGACCTGGCAGAGTGGTGCCAGGACAACAACCTCCCTCTTAATGTGTGCACGACAAAGGAGCTGATTGTGGACTACAGGAAAAGGAGGGACCAACAAGCCCCCATTAACATTGATGGGACTGAAGTGGAGCGGGTCGAGAGTTTCAAGTTCCTTGGTGTCCACATCACCAACAAACTATCATCGTCCAAACACACCAAGACAGTTGTGAAGAGGGCACAACAACACCTTTCCTCAGGAGACTGAAAGGATTTGGCATGGGTCTCCAGATCCTCAAAAAGTTCAACAGCTGCACCATCGAGAGCATCCTGACTGGTTGCATCACAGCCTGGTATGGCAACTGTTCTCGGCATCTGACCGAGAGGCAATACAGAGGGTAGTGCGTAAGGCCAAGCTTCCTGACATCCAGGACATATATACTAGCCGGTGTCAGAGGAAGGCCCAAAAAATTGTCAAAGACTCCAGTCACCCAAGTCATAGACTGGCTACAGGGCTCCGGGCAGCCAAGCGGAAATGGAGGAAAACTCGCCTCCCTGCGGACCTGGCATCCTTTCGCTCCCTCCTCTCTACATTTTCCTCTTCTGTCTCCGCTGCTAAAGCCACTTTCTACCACTCTAAATTCCAAGCTTCTGCCTCTAACCCTAGGAAGCTCTTTGCCACCTTCTCCTCCCTCCTGAATCCTCCTCCCCCTCCCCCCTCCTCCCTCTCTGCAGATGACTTCGTCAACCATTTTGAAAAGAAGGTCGACGACATCCGATCCTCGTTTGCTAAGTCAAACGACACCGCTGGTTCTGCTCGCACTGCCCTACCCTGTGCTCTGACCTCTTTCTCCCCTCTCTCTCCAGATGAAATCTCGCGTCTTGTGACGGCCGGCCGCCCAACAACCTGCCCGCTTGACCCTATCCCCTCCTCTCTTCTCCAGAGACCTTCTCCCTTACCTCACCTCGCTCATCAACTCATCCCTGACCGCTGGCTACGTCCCTTCAATCTTCAAGAGAGCGAGAGTTGCACCCCTTCTGAAAAAACCTACACTCGATCCCTCCGATGTCAACAACTACAGACCAGTATCCCTACCTCAGGGATACTACCTCAGTACCTCCAGGCTCTGATCAGGCCCTACCCCCAAACAAGGGCACTGCGTTCATCCACCTCTGGCCTGCTCGCCTCCCTACCACTGAGGAAGTACAGTTCCGCTCAGCCCAGTCAAAAATGTTCGCTGCTCTGGCCCCCCAATGGTGGAACAAACTCCCTCACAACGCCAGGACAGCGGAGTCAATCACCACCTTCCGGAGACACCTGAAACCCCACCTCTTTAAGGAATACCTAGGATAGGATAAAGTAATCCTTCTCACCCCCCCCCTTTAAGATTTAGATGCACTATTGTAAAGTGACTGTTCCACTGGATGTCATAAGGTGAATGCACCAATTTGTAAGTCGCTCTGGATAAGAGCGTCTGCTAAATGACTTAAATGTAAATGTAATAGCCCTTTGTTTTTACAATGCTGCTACTCGCTGTTTATTGTCTATGCATAGTCACTTTACAAATGACCTCGACTAACCTGTACCCCCGTAAATTGCCTCGGTACCAGTACCCCCTGTATAGAGCCTTGTTATTTTTATTTACATTTATTGTGTTACTTTTTGATTGATTAGATTTGTTTTAAACTTTATTTAATGGCTCAAGATATTTCAGCTTTACATTTTTTATTCATTTGTAAACATTTCATAAACCGTAAATCCACTTTGACATTATGGGGTATTGTGTGTATGCCAGTGACCACATTTAAAAAATATATATATATATATATATATATATACAGTGGGGCAAAAAAGTATTTAGTCAGCCACCAATTGTGCAAGTTCTCCCACTTAAAAAGATGAGAGAGGCCTGTAATTGTCATCATAGGTACACTTCAACTATGACAGACAAAATCACATTGTAGGATTTTTTTATGAATTTATTTGCAAATTATGGTGGGAAAAAAGTATTTGGTCAATAACAAAAGTTTATCTCAATACTTTGTTATATACCCTTTGTTGGCAATGACAGAGGTCAAATGTTTTCTGTAAGTCTTCATAAGGTTTTCCACACACTGTTGCTGGTATTTGACCCATTTTGGCCCATTCCTCCATGCAACCACCACCAACGTCACCATTGGCCTCACATGCTGACCACACCGCCCGCTTTGCAAAATATATAAATACATTTACACATACTATTCAATCATGTAATCTAAACTGCTCATGCTCATCAACGAGCGTATGCGTAGCCAGGCACTAAAATATAACTTGGTTCTATTTTTGACACTTGATGTGGCTGCAAGTCCCGCCTCTCCCATCTTCTCATTGGTTTTTAGGAGCATATACACATATGGGTGATTGAAAGCAGAACTGAGGTCTACATTCCAGTCCTATTGGTGGTGGTAATGCACCTTAAAGTTGGTTGACAGCCGCCATATAAAATCTGAAGAAGAAGACTGAAGGAGGAGAGATTACTGGAAACTAACTAGGTTTACCCTTTTATCTGTGGATTAATTGTCGGAGTAGAGGACCTTGTGCATTTCAGATAAAATAACAATCCAATGTTTATATTCCTGGACAAATTTGCTAGCAACAGCAAGCTAACAAGATAAAAGTCCATGAATATTTAATGTTGTGACCTGTCCCCAAATTAATATAGTTGGTTCAGAGTTCGTTTTGATATTTGACTCTGTGTGTCATGATCGTCAGGTGTGGATAGACAAAATCAACATGCGCGCGATGATGCATGGTCTAGTCGGCATGTCATGGTGAAATCTCTGAGCGGTTTCCTTCCCTGGCAACTGTGTTAGGAAGGAGGCCTGTATCTTTGTAGTGACTGGGAGTATTGATACACCATCCAAAGTGTAATAACTTCAACATTCTCAAAGGGATATTCAATGTCTTCTTTTTCTATTTTTACCCATCAACCAATAGGTACCCTTTGCGAGGCATTGGAAAACCTCCCTGGCCTTTGTGGTTTGAAATGCAATGCTCAACTGAGGGACCTTACAGATAATTGTATGTGTGGGGTACAGAACTGAGGTAGTCATTCAAAAATCATGTTACACTATTATTGCAGTGAGTCCATGCAACTTATGTGACTTGTGAACCACATTTTTAATCCTGAACTTATTTAGGGTTGCCATTACAAAGGGGTTGAATACTTATTTCATACTTATTTCATGAAATGTTTCATTAGTAACATTTAGAAAAACATAATTCCACTTTGATATTATGGGGTTGTGTGTGTAGGCCAGTGGCACATCTCAATTTAATCCATTTTAAATTCAGGCTGTAACACAACACAATGTGGAAAAAGTCAAGGGGTGTGAGAATTTCTGAAAGCACTGTAGGTGGGCTACTTTTATCTTTAGTTGTGTGCATGCATTCACAAATGGATGGATGGTGGTTCTAAAAATGTCCCCTTTAACCCCGGAAGATGAGTTACTGGATAAAGAAGCCATTTTAATAGAGCATCTCTACATCTGCTTTTTAGTCCAAAACTTAATCTGTGTCTGAGAAACAAACCCAAATATTAACATACCTTTTGGTTTTACATTTGATACATTGTTGCAATGTAGAAATTCACATTTGATATGAAGTGGAGAGCCTTGATTTCCGGAAGCAGGGCACCACTAAAAGGAATTATCTCTGGCATCACATTGGACATTACACTCTGTCGGAACATTCCATTAGCGGTAGATGCACGTCATTTGACCCTAGTGATGGATGGGAAAAGAAAGGAAAACCTATAGCTTTTTAAATCGAATCCAATCAAATGTTATCACATGCGCCAAATACAACAGGTGTAGACGTTACAGTGAAATGCTTCCTTACAAGCCCTTTAACCAACAATGCAGTTTTAAGAAAATACAACAAAAAAGTAAGAGATAAGAATAACAAATTATTAAAGAGCAGCAGTAAATAACAATAGTGGGGCGATATACAGGGGGAACCTGTACAGAGTCAATGTGCGGGGGGCACCGGTGTCGAGGTAATTGAGGTAATACAATTGAAGTTGGAAGTTTACATACACCTAAGCCAAATACATTTAAGCTCAGTTTTCACAATTCCTGACATTTAATCGTAGTAAAAATTCCCTGTTTTAGGTCAGTTAGGATCACCACTTTATTTTAAGAATGTGAAATGTCAGAATAATAGTAGAGAGAATGATTTATTTCAGCCTTTATTTCATTCATCACATTTCCAGGGGGTAAGAAGTTTACATACACTCAATTAGTATTTGGTAGCATTGCCTTTAAATTGTTTAACTTGGGACAAACGTTTCGGGTAGCCTTCCACAAACTTCCAACAATAAGTTGGGTGAATTTTGGCCCATTCCTCCAGACAGAGCTGGTGTAACTGACTCAGGTTTGTAGGCCTCCTTGCTCGCCCACAATTTTTCAGTTCTGCCCACAAATCTTCTATAGGATTGAGGTCAGGGCTTTGTGACGGCCACTCCAATACCTTGACTTTGTTGTCCTTAAGCCATTTTGCCACAACTCTGGAAGTATGCTTGGGGTCATTGTCCATTTGGAAGACCCATTTGCGACCAAGCTTTAACTTCCTGACTGATGCCTTAAGATGTTGCTTCAATATATCCACATAATCTGGCCATCTGTCAATGGCGTGCGTACTGGGAGTGTAGTCAGGTGCAGGAGATCAGAGAGTTGTGAACAGGTGCACACTTTATTTAGGCAGGAGAAACCAAAAGACGGATGCCACTGCGTCAAAACCACCAGCCAATGCAAAAGTGCAAACGCACAAACAGTCACAATATAAACACAATAACATACCTCGTGAAAATAAAACACGGAATAAACACATACCAGTAAAGAGCGTCAACATAGACACATAACACAAAACAATCTCACACAAAGACATGAGGGGGAACAGAGGAATAACTACATGTAGTGTGATTGGGGAATGAAAACCAGGTGTGCAGGGAACAAGACAAAACAAATAGATAAATGTACGAACACCGGGGCCTCATTGAGGTGACGGTCCTCGCTGGTCTTTTGGCGCAGCGCAGCCTGCTGGAGATGACCATGGGCAGCTTCCACCGCAGGAGCCTCGGTCTGACACTGATGCCACAACAGGCTGGAACCCCAATACACACTGAAACGGGGAGAGGTTAGTGGAGGAGTGGCGAAGCGAGTTCTGTGCCATCTCTGCCCAGGGTACGAACGCTGCCCACTCCCCTGGCCGGTCCTGGCAATAGGCCCTGTAGGACAGGGTAAACACAAAACGGGTAGAGAACATGGCCCACCTTGCCTGATGAGGATTGAGTCTCCTAGCTGCCCAGATGTACTCCAGGTTGCGGTGGTCAGTCCAGATGAGGAAAGGGTGTTTAGGCCACTCAAGCCAATGTCTCCACACCTTCAAAGCCTTAACCACAGCCAACAGTTCCCGGTCCCCCACATCATAGTTCCGCTCCGCCGGGCTGAGTTTCTTCGAGAAGAAAGCACAGGGGCGGAGCTCCGGTGGTGTGCCCGAGCGCTGAGAGAGCACGGCTCCTATCCCAGCCTCGGATGCGTCCACTTCCACTATGAATGCCCAAAGTGGGCTCCGGATAGGCCAGCACGGGAGCCGACGTAAACAGAGTCCTCAGGTGATTAAAAGCCCTGTCCTCCTCAGCTGACCACTGCAGACGTACAGGACCCCCCTTCAGCAGTGAGGTAATGGAAGCAGCCACCTGGCCAAAACCCTGGATAAATCACCGGTAGTAATTGGCAAACCCTAAAAATGGCTGCACCTCCTTTACCGTGGTAGGAGTCGGCCAATTATGCACGGCTGCAATACAGTCACTCTCCATCTCCACCCCTGATGTGGAAATGCGATACCCCAGGAAGGAGAAGGACTGCTGAAAGAACAGGCATTTCTCAGCCTTGACGTACAGGTCATGCTCCAACAGTCGTCCAAGTACCTTGCGCACCAAGGACACATGCTCGGCGTGTGTAGCGGAGTTTATCAAAATGTCATCGACATACACCACTACACCCTGCCCATGCACGTCCTTGAAAATCTCGTCTACAAAGGATTGGAAGACTGATGGAGCATTCATCAACCCGTATGGCATAACGAGGTACTCATAATGCCCTGATGTGGTACTAAACGCCGTCTTCCACTCGTCTCCCTCCCGGATACGCACCATGTTGTATGCACTCCTGAGATCCAGTTTAGTGAAGAAGCTTGCCCCGTGCATTGACTCAATCGCCGTGGCGATAAGAGGTAGCGGGTAACTGTACCTCACCGTGATTTGATTGAGACCTCGATAGTCAATGCACGGGCGCAGACCTCCATCCTTCTTCTTCACAAAAAAGAAACTTGAGGGGGCGGGTAATGTGGAGGATCGAATGTACCCCTGAAGCAGGGATTCGGCAACATATGTCTCCATAGCTGCCGTCTCCTCTTGCGACAGGGGATACACATGTCTCCTGGGAAGTGCAGCGTCTACCAGGAGATTTATTGCACAACCCCCCTCCCCGTCGATTGGGTGGTAATTGAGTCGCCTTCTTTTTACTGAAGGCAAGAGCCAAATCGGCATATTCTGGGGGAATGCGCATGGTGGAGACCTGGTCTAGACTTTCCACCGTGGTAGCACCAACAGAAACCCCTACACACCTCCCCGAGCACTCTCGCGACCACCCCGTGAGAGCCCTCTGTTGCCAGGAAATGGTGGGGTTATGACGAGCCAACCAGGGAAGGCCTAGTACCACGGGAAACACAGGAGAGTCAATGAGGAAGAGACTAATTCTCTCCTTGTGACCCCCCCTGCGTCTCCATGGCCAGGGAGATTGTGGCTTCCCTGATTAGCCCGGACCCTAGTGGTCGACTATCCAGAGCGTGTACCGGGAAAGGTCTAACCACAGGAATAATGGGGATCCCTAAACTAAGGGCGAGCGCTCTGTCGATAAAGCTCCCAGCTGTGTCTGCATCGTTGAGCGCCTTATGCTGGGAATGCAGGGAAAACTCAGGAAAACAAGGTACAAACAGGTGAACAAAAGAGGACTCTGGATGAGAGTGGTGCAGACTCAACTGGGGTGACGCCACAGTGCCCTGCCTGCTGCCTCAACTGCCAGAGGGACCATCCCGGCATCGACCGGCAGTGTGCCCTCTGCGGCCACAGATGGTGCATGTGAAGGCTCCTCCTCCAGCCTCCCTACGTGCAGCCCCTCCCAGCTCCATGGGCACCGGAGTGGGGGTGCTAGAAGATGGAACCGACAGAGCCCCCTCTGGACGTCCGCGGGTGACCAGCAGGTTATCCAACCGGATGGACAGATCCACCTGCTGGTCAAAAGTAATGGTGGCATCCCTGCAGGCCATCTCCCGTCAGACGTCCTCGTGCAGGCTGCATATGTAGTGGTCGATGAGGGCCCTGTCATTCCATCCTGCTCCGCGGGCCAAGGTCCGGAATTCCAGTGTGAACTCCTGTGCGCTTCTCATCCCCTGCCTCAAATGGAAGAGCCGTTCCCCCGCCACTCTTCCTTTGGATGGATGTTCGAAGACTGCCCGGAAGCGGCCGATGAACTCCACTGGAGAGCTCTCCCCAAGAGGCATGAGACGAGGGCGGACACTTTCTCCCTTCCCAAGGGAGCTGGGTGAACAGTGTCCAGGTATAGGTCCAGTTCTAAGAGGAACCCCTGGCACTGTGCTGCCGCATCCCACTGGAACTGGATCCGGACGGGACAGGTAGAGGTAACTCCGGTTGCGCTGGTCGAGGCGCTGGAGAGACTTCCTGTCTCTCCCAGCAGTACATGGCCTGGACAAAGCAATCCATCATGGCACCGAGATGATGCAGCATTGCCGAGTGTTCCTGTATGCGCTCCTCGACTCCTCTGACCGGGGTACATGCTCCTGCTGACTCCATGGTTGGTGTGAGATTCTGTCAATGGTGTGCATACAGGGAGCGGAGTCAGGTGCAGGAGAGCAGAGAGTTGTGAACAGGCGCACACTTTTTTTAGGCAGGAGAAACCAACAGACAGACGCCACTGCGTTGAAACCTCCAGCCAATGCAATAGTGCAAACACGCAAACAGTCACAATAATATTGTATAAACACAATATAAGACACATAACACAAAACAATCTCACACAAAGACATGAGGGGGAACAGAGGAATAAATACATGTAGTTTTATTGGGGAATGAAAACCAGGTGTGCAGGGAACAAGACAAGACAAATGGAAAATGGAGCAGCGATGGCTAGAAAGCCGGTGATGTCGACCGCCGACTTCTGCGGAAGTCGTGACACCATCACAAAGCCCTGACCTCAATCCTATAGAAAATGTGTGGGCAGCACTGAAAAAGTGTGTGCGAGCAAGGAGGTCTACATACCTGAGTCAGTTACACCAGCTCTGTCATGAGGAATGGGCCAAAATTCACCCAACTTATTGTGGGAAGCTTGTGGAAGGCTACCCGAAACGTTTGACCCAATTTAAAAAATGTAAAGGCAATGCTACCAAATACTAATTGAGTGTATGCAAACTTCTGACCCACTGGGAATGTCATGAAATACATAAAAGCTGAAATAAATAATTCTCTCTACTATTATTCTGACTTTTCACATTCTTGAAATAAAGTGGTGATCCTAACTGATCTTTAACAGGGAATTTTTAAATGTCAGGAATTGTGAAAAATTGAGTATGTAAACGGCAGACTTCAACTGTATATACACATTTCAGTTCTGCTCTACTTTTGTTGACACTGACTACCCACTGTACTATACAATAATGTCAGTTTTATCTGGGGCGGCAGGTAGCCTAGTGGTTAGAGCGTTGGGCCAGTAACCAAAAGGTTGCTAGATTGAATCCCCAAGCTTTTCGTCAACATCACATCTGATGTTTTCTCTTTTGATGCGCCGGGGGAAAAATCTCCTTGCGTGGCGCAACCATCCCCTACTATGATCGCCTGTGATGTCCTCACAAGCAGCATTCATGGCATCTAACAGAGACATCTGATCTTGTGCTTGATAGTCATATTCTTTCCACCTCCATCTTCTATCAGATTTAGGAATGGGGAGGATGATGGAAGGAACTCCATTCTTATCCTTTCATGCACAACAAACCATTCCCTAACAATGTTGGTTCGGTGGAGGCTGACATTGTCCCACACAATTACATAATTTGGTAAATCTGGTCTAACTAAACCTCTTTCATGTTCTGGTATTAGGTCTCTGTAAAGTGTATTTAGGAAGGCCAGGAGAAGTTAGGTTTTATAGGGCCCAATGTGTGGAATATGTGTGCTCACAGCATTCTCAGAAATGGCAGCACACATTGTAATATTGCCCCCACGTCGGCCTGGTGTGCCAATTGTGGTTCGGTGTCCAATGAGATTGCGGCCACGTCTCCTGCCTTTGGCCAGATTGAACCCAGCCTCCTCAACAAAAACAAGAAAGTGGGTAATTTCATGTCCTTCCAGCTGCATTATTCTCTATATAGTAACACAGAAACAAAATATAAAGTTAGTTTTACATAGCCTATTCTAGAATCAGACAGTTTAGTAAAGTAGAAATGTTCTGTTCTTATGGGTATCTACAACAGAAGTATATACAGGCATCATTGAAGCACAGTAAAACTCCCTGTACAATATACCATGTGCACACACCAATGGTTTATCTGGACATACTGGTACCACAACTCCTTCACTCTGTCACATTTCCTCTCAAATGGCACCTTGTAGAGTTGATTCATAAGTCATTAGATTTTTTTGGAAAACTCTGTCTATAGTGTGAATGCTGACCGAATTGATATTTGCGAATATATTGTTGTCATTTATGATTGCACTTTGGATCCCTTTTAGCCTGATGGAATTGTTGGCTATGACCATGTTGCAAATTTCTTGTTCTTGCTGATGGCTGAATACTGCTGCTCTGTCACCAGCATGACGTCGTTGTGCAGTCCTATATATGACATGTAGAGCTGCTCTGTCACCAGCATGAGGTCGTTGTGCAGTCCTATATATGACATGTAGAGCTGCTCTGTCACCAGCATGAGGTCGTTGTGCAGTCCTATATATGACATGTAGAGCTGCTCTGTCATCAGCATGAGGTCGTTGTGCAGTCCTATATATGACATGTAGAACTGCTCTGTCATCAGCATGAGGTCGTTGTGCAGTCCTATATATGACATGTAGAGCTGCTCTGTCATCAGCATGACGTCGTTGTGCAGTCCTATATATGACATGTAGAGCTGCTCTGTCACCAGCATGAGGTCGTTGTGCAGTCCTATATATGACATGTAGAGCTGCTCTGTCACCAGCATGAGGTCGTTGTGCAGTCCTATATATGACATGTAGAACTGCTCTGTCACCAGCATGAGGTCGTTGTGCAGTCCTATATATGACATGTAGAACTGCTCTGTCACCAGCATGAGGTCGTTGTGCAGTCCTATATATGACATGTAGAGCTGCTCTGTCACCAGCATGACGTCGTTGTGCAGTCCTATATATGACATGTAGAACTGCTCTGTCACCAGCATGAGGTCGTTGTGCAGTCCTATATATGACATGTAGAGCTGCTCTGTCACCAGCATGAGGTCGTTGTGCAGTCCTATATATGACATGTAGAACTGCTCTGTCACCAGCATGAGGTCGTTGTGCAGTCCTATATATGACATGTAGAACTGCTCTGTCATCAGCATGAGGTCGTTGTGCAGTCCTATATATGACATGTAGAGCTGCTCTGTCATCAGCATGAGGTCGTTGTGCAGTCCTATATATGACATGTAGAACTGCTCTGTCATCAGCATGAGGTCGTTGTGCAGTCCTATATATGACATGTAGAACTGCTCTGCCACCAGCATGAGGTCGTTGTGCAGTCCTATATATGACATGTAGAGCTGCTCTGCCACCAGCATGACGTCGTTGTGCAGTCCTATATATGACATGTAGAGCTGCTCTGCCACCAGCATGAGGTCGTTGTGCAGTCCTATATATGACATGTAGAGCTGCTCTGTCATCAGCATGACGTCGTTGTGCAGTCCTATATATGACATGTAGAGCTGCTCTGTCATCAGCATGACGTCGTTGTGCAGTCCTATATATGACATGTAGAACTGCTCTGTCATCAGCATGAGGTCGTTGTGCAGTCCTATATATGACATGTAGAACTGCTCTGTCATCAGCATGAGGTCGTTGTGCAGTCCTATATATGACATGTAGAACTGCTCTGTCATCAGCATGAGGTCGTTGTGCAGTCCTATATATGACATGTAGAACTGCTCTGTCATCAGCATGAGGTCGTTGTGCAGTCCTATATATGACATGTAGAGCTGCTCTGTCATCAGCATGAGGTCGTTGTGCAGTCCTATATATGACATGTAGAGCTGCTCTGTCATCAGCATGAGGTCGTTGTGCAGTCCTATATATGACATGTAGAGCTGCTCTGTCATCAGCATGAGGTCGTTGTGCAGTCCTATATATGACATGTAGAGCTGCTCTGTCATCAGCATGAGGTCGTTGTGCAGTCCTATATATGACATGTAGAGCTGCTCTGCCACCAGCATGAGGTCGTTGTGCAGTCCTATATATGACATGTAGAGCTGCTCTGTCATCAGCATGAGGTCGTTGTGCAGTCCTATATATGACATGTAGAGCTGCTCTGTCACCAGCATGAGGTCGTTGTGCAGTCCTATATATGACATGTAGAACTGCTCTGCCACCAGCATGACCTCATTGTGCAGTCCTATATGACATGTAGAGCTGCTCTGTCATCAGCATGAGGTCGTTGTGCAGTCCTATATATGACATGTAGAGCTGCTCTGTCATCAGCATGAGGTCGTTGTGCAGTCCTATATATGACATGTAGAGCTGCTCTGTCATCAGCACGAGGTCGTTGTGCAGTCCTATATATGACATGTAGAGCTGCTCTGTCATCAGCATGAGGTTGTTGTGCAGTCCTATATATGACATGTAGAGCTGCTCTGTCATCAGCATGATGTCGTTGTGCAGTCCTATATATGACATGTAGAGCTGCTCTGTCATCAACATGATGTTGTTGTGCAGTCCTATATATGACATGTAGAGCTGCTCTGTCACCAGCATATGCAGTCCATGACATGAGCTGCTCTGTCATCAGCATGACGTCGTTGTGCAGTCCTATATATGACATGTAGAGCTGCTCTGTCATCAGCATGACATGTAGAACTGCTCTGTGCAGTCCTATATATGACATGTAGAGCTGCTCTGTCATCAGCATGACGTCGTTGTGCAGTCCTATATATGACATGTAGAGCTGCTCTGTCATCAGCATGAGGTCGTTGTGCAGTCCTATATATGACATGTAGAACTGCTCTGTCATCAGCATGAGGTCGTTGTGCAGTCCTATATATGACATGTAGAACTGCTCTGTCATCAGCATGAGGTCGTTGTGCAGTCCTATATATGACATGTAGAACTGCTCTGTCATCAGCATGAGGTCGTTGTGCAGTCCTATATATGACATATGACATGCTCTGTCATCAGCAGAACTGCTCTGCTGCTCTCATCAGCATGATGGTCGTTGTGCAGTCCTATATATGACATGTAGAACTGCTCTGTCATCAGCATGAGGTCGTTGTGCAGTCCTATATATGACATGTAGAGCTGCTCTGTCATCAGCATGAGGTCGTTGTGCAGTCCATGTAGATATGACATGTAGAGCTGCTCTGTCATCAGCATGTAGAGCTGCTCTGCCACCAGCATGGTCGTTGTGCAGTCCTATATATGACATGTAGAACTGCTCTGTCATCAGCATGAGGTCGTTGTGCAGTCCTATATATGACATGTAGAACTGCTCTGTCATCAGCATGAGGTCGTTGTGCAGTCCTATATATGACATGTAGAGCTGCTCTGTCATCAGCATGAGGTCGTTGTGCAGTCCTATATATGACATGTAGAACTGCTCTGCCACCAGCATGACCTCATTGTGCAGTCCTATATGACATGTAGAGCTGCTCTGTCATCAGCATGAGGTCGTTGTGCAGTCCTATATATGACATGTAGAGCTGCTCTGTCATCAGCATGAGGTCGTTGTGCAGTCCTATATATGACATGTAGAGCTGCTCTGTCATCAGCATGAGGTCGTTGTGCAGTCCTATATATGACATGTAGAACTGCTCTGTCATCAGCATGAGGTCGTTGTGCAGTCCTATATATGACATGTAGAGCTGCTCTGTCATCAGCATGAGGTCGTTGTGCAGTCCTATATATGACATGTAGAGCTGCTCTGTCATCAACATGAGGTTGTTGTGCAGTCCTATATATGACATGTAGAACTGCTCTGTCATCAGCATGAGGTCGTTGTGCAGTCCTATATATGACATGTAGAGCTGCTCTGTCATCAGCATGACGTCGTTGTGCAGTCCTATATATGACATGTAGAGCTGCTCTGTCATCAGCATGACGTCGTTGTGCAGTCCTATATATGACATGTAGAGCTGCTCTGTCATCAGCATGAGGTCGTTGTGCAGTCCTATATATGACATGTAGAGCTGCTCTGCCACCAGCATGAGGTCGTTGTGCAGTCCTATATATGACATGTAGAGCTGCTCTGCCACCAGCATGAGGTCGTTGTGCAGTCCTATATATGACATGTAGAGCTGCTCTGCCACCAGCATGAGGTCGTTGTGCAGTCCTATATATGACATGTAGAGCTGCTCTGTCATCAGCATGAGGTCGTTGTGCAGTCCTATATATGACATGTAGAGCTGCTCTGTCATCAGCATGAGGTCGTTGTGCAGTCCTATATATGACATCTAGAGCTGCTCTGCCACCAGCATGACATCGTTGTGCAGTCCTATATATGACATGTAGAGCTGCTCTGTCATCAGCATGACGTCGTTGTGCAGTCCTATATGACATGTAGAGCTGCTCTGTCATCAGCATGACGTCGTTGTGCAGTCCTATATATGACATCTAGAGCTGCTCTGCCACCAGCATGACGTCGTTGTGCAGTCCTATATATGACATGTAGAGCTGCTCTGTCATCAGCATGAGGTCGTTGTGCAGTCCTATATATGACATGTAGAATTCACAAATAGATACAGATAGTATATTGTAATTAAATTGTGCTGTATTACTGTATTACTGTATATTCCACATACATATCTTGATTTTGACATTGTGATTTTCAGGCTTGCATTTACCTTTACAATAGTTGCTGTATTGTTGTGAATGAAATGCTGTAACAAAAGTAAAGAACAAGTACATATAAATCGGTTTTCCCTACGGAATGTTTGCATCATTGATGACACTATGGACCTGTTTACATTAGTCTGTACTCTCTGACCAGCCTCTTCCATTGGTTCATGACATGGTCCACAATTGTGGCTCTGATTTCATCAGGGACTCTTATTCTTTGCCTTCTACCTCTTCCTCTATTATGTCTTCCCTTAACATCTTATTTCTCTTCCACGAGCATGTAGCTGCTGTTCAGGGTAGTGATGTTCCTCCATGTTCAAAAATGGTAGTGATTGTGCTGTGGGCAAGTTCCTTATATAGTTGAAGTTGGAAGTTTGCATACACCTTAGCCAAATACATTTCAAATCCTTTTTTCACAATTCCTGACACTTAATTCTAGTTTAAAAAATCCCTGTTTTAAGATGCCATAGATGAAGTCTGGGTGATTCACATGGTCTATTGATGGGTCACTGCGTAGAATGAACTTCACTACATCCTTTGCTCAAGGCTTCCGATTTGAACTCCTCTCCAAGGTAAACAATCAGCAGGCATGGACATGATCGTACTGGAGCTCATGCAATCTTACATTTATTTGTATTTTTCTTGGACAGACAATTGCACACACCACAGTTTTAAATGACTTATGGCTTCTCTCACACTATTCATTCAATCAGCAAGAAACAGCCTGTTATATTATTCTTGTTTGGATCATATAGTATTTTTTATTTTATAATGCATACCAGCTCCATATAAAATTATCAAATACAAATGTACAATAACAATTACATGGAACAAATATAAATTATCCATAGAAAACACATTAAGACTTATGGCTTCTTTCAAACAACTACAACATAAAATGATTTTTTTTAAACCTACAAAAATGTTGAACCTTTTAGGTTTGGACGGTGCGTACATGTTGAAAATAAACTAGCTAACAGTGTACATAACAGGAAGAGAGCTAGCATAGCTAACAAGTTAGCATAAACCCTGTTAAAACAACCAAAATACAATTCGCATTATGACAAGCCACATTTCATTACATTGTACATTATTCAGACAACAACTTTGTGACAGTTTGGACGTAATTATATGAAAAGAAAGTGCCTTTAACTGGGAAAGGAGTGGAGAAGCAAGAACCATAAATTCCATCAGCATTAAAATGTAAGAGGAAAAGATGGCGCCAGAGCAGAAGGCAGACGTTTATCGTGCCCCCAACCGATTGTGTTTATTTCTCCGTTTATCTGCGTTGTTTGTAACTTTTTTTTTTTTTTTAAACTCTTTTTGTACATAATGTTGCCGCTACCGTCTTTTATGAACGAAAATAACTTCTAGACATCAGGACTGTGATTACTCACCATGGACTAGCAGAATCCTTTTTCTTCTTTCACGACTCTGACGAGCAGGAGGGGGAGGATATACGGCTCCCCCAGGAAAAGGCCCCGACCCAGTGATCTGCGTGAAGAGGAGGAGGAGAAAGAGAGGCCGGAGAGCGGGCTGCCTTCTGAGGAGTCGGAGGTGATCAAATAAACCCCCACTTTCCTCAATTCTGCTAGCAAACATGCAATCTTTGGACAATAAAATGGACCAGTTACTGGGAAGATTAAACTACAAACGGGACATTAAAAACTAACACCTTATGCTTCACAGAGTCATGGCTGAACAACGACAATATCAACATACAACTGGTTGGTTATACAATGTACTGGCAGGATAGAATAGCGACGTTTGGTAAAACACGGGGTGGCAGTCTATGTAGTTTTGTAAACAACTGCTGGTGCACGATATCTAAGGGAGTCTCGAGTTATTGCTCACCTGAGGTAGAGTTTATCATGATAAGCTGCAGACCACACTACCTACCTGGAGAGTTTTAATCTATATTCCTTACAGCTGTTTACATACCACCACAGTCAGAGGCTGGCACTAAGACAGCATTGAATGAGCTGTATTCCGCCATAAGCAAACAAGAAAATGCTTACCAGACTTCCTAGTAGTCGGGGACTTTAATGCAGGGAAACTTAGAAATTTGGTAAAACTGATTTATCAGCATGTTAAATGTGCAACCAGAGAGAAAATAACTTTGGACCACCTATACTCCACAGAGATGCATACAAAGCTCTCCTCGCCCTACATTTGGCAAATCTAACCATAATTCCATCCTCCTGATTCCTGCTTACAAAAATTAAAGCAGGAAGCACCAGTGACTAGATCAATAAAAAAGTGGTGAGATGAAGCAGGTGCTAAGCTACAGGACTGTTTTGCTAGCACAGACTGGAAAATGTTCCGGGATTCCTCCAATAGTATTGAGGAGTACGCCACATCTGTCATTGGCTTCATCAATAAGTGCATCGATGACGTCATCCCCACAGTGACTGTACATACATGCCCCAACCAGAAGCCATGGATTACAGGCAGTATCCGCACTGAACTAAAGGCTAGAGCCGCCGCTTTCAAGGAGCAGGACTCTAACCCGGAAGCTTATAAGAAATCCCGCTATGCCCTCCGACGGCACAATCAAACAGGCAAAGCGTCAATAGAGGACTAAGATTGAATCATACTACACTGGCGCCGATGCTCGTCGGATGTGGCAGGGCTTACAAACCATTACAGACTATAAAGGGAAGCACAGCCGAGAGCTGCCCAGTGATACGAGGGTTACCAGACGATCTAAACTACTTCTATGCTCGCTTTGAGGCAAATAACACTGAAACATGCATGAGAGAACCAGCTATACCGGAAGACAGTGTGATCACACTCTCCACAGCCGATGTGAGTAAGACCTTTAGACAGGTCAACATTCACAAGGCCGCAGGTCCAGATGGATTACCAGGACGTGTACTGCAAGCATGCGCTGACCAGATAGCAAGTGTCTTCACTGACATTTTTAACCTCTCCCTGTCCGAGTCTGTAATACCAACATGTTTTAAGCAGACCATCATAGTGTTCTTTGGCACAGGCACTAAGGTCACCTGCCTAAATGACTACCAACCTGTAGCACTCACATCTGTAGCCATGAAGTGCTTTGAAAGGCTGGTCATGGCTCACTTCAACACCATCATCCCAGAATCAAATCAAATCAAATGTATTTATATAGCCCTTCGTACATCAGCTGATATCTCAAAGTGCTGTACAGAAACCCAGCCTAAAACCCCAAACAGCAAGCAATGCAGGTGTAGAAGCACGGAAACACTAGACCCATTCCTATTTGCATACCACCCCAAGAGATCTACAGATGATGAAGTCTCTATTGTACTCCACACAGCCCTTTCCCACCTGAACAAAAGGAACACCTATGTGAGAATGCTATTCATTGACTACAGCTCAGTGTTCTACACCACAGTGCCCCCAATGCTCATCAACAAGCTAAGGACCCTGGGACTAAACACCAACAGTGGTAAATCTGATCACTGACAACAACAAGACTCCCTTGTTCACTCATGACTGCACGGCCAGGCACGACTCCAACACCATCATTAAGTTTGCTTATGACACAACAGTGGTAGGCCTGACCATCGACGAGACAGCCTACAGGGAGGAGGTCAGAGACCTGGCCGTGTGGTGCCAGGACAACAACCTCTCCCTCAACGTGATCAAGACAAAGGAGATGATTGTGGACTACAGGAAAAAGAGGACCGAGCACACCCCCATTCTTCTCGACGGGGCTGCAGTGAAGCAGGTTGAGAGCTTCAAGTTCCTTGGTGTCCACATCACCAACAAACTAACATGATTCAAGCACACAATGACATGACACACAATGTCGTGAAGCGGGCACAACAAAACCTATTCCCCCTCAGGAGACTGAAAAGATTTGGCATGGGTCCTCAGATCCTCAAAAGGTTCTACAGCTGCACCATCTGGTTGCATCACTGCCTGGTATGGCAACTGCTCGGCCTCTGACCACAAGGCACTACAGAGGATAGTGCAAATTGTCTAAGACTCCAACCATCCTAGTCATAGACTGTTCTCTCTGCTACCACACAGCAAGCGGTACCAGAGCGCAAAGTCTAGGTCCAAGAGGCTACTAAAAACAGCTTGTACCCCCAAGCAATAAGACTCCTGAACATCTTGTCAAATGGCAACCCAGACTGTTTGCATTGACCACCCCTCCCCTCTCCACACCACTGCCACTCTGTGGTCATCTATGCATAGTCACTTTAATTAACTCTACCCACATGTACAAACTACCTTAACTAACCTGTGCCCCCACACATTGACTCAGTACCGGCACCCCCCTGTATATATTGTTATTGTTTTACTGCTGCTTTTTAATTACTTGTTACTTTTATCTCTTATTCTTAGAAACTGCACTGTTGGTTAGGGGTTCATAAGTAAGCATTTCACTAAGGTCTACTACACCTGTTGTATTCGGTGCATGTGACTAATAACATTTGATTTGATTTGAAAATGGTGTGCAAAATAAAACCGCTAGAATGCAATACCATCAACTAACCACACGATGTCAGTCAAGTACCATAAATTAAACCTGTCAATTGGCATAATTGAAACTAAGATATGTTGAAACCTGAACTCAATAACATGAATTCAATGCTGATGGAACCAATTTTGGCAAAATTCACAAATAAAACAGCATATATTTTCTTACTCTGTTACATATGCACTATTATAACCTGGGTGGTTTGAGCCCTGAATGCTGATTGGCTGACAGCCGTGATATATTAAGCAATAAGGCCCGAGGAGGTGTGATATATGGCCAATATACCATGGCTAAGGGGTGTTCTTACACACGACGCAACGCGGTGTGCCTGGATACAGCCCTTAGCCGTGGTATATTTGCCATATACCACACCCCCCCGGGCCTCAGACTGGGGCGAAGGCTCACCTTCCAACAGGACAATGACCATAAGGACACAGCCAAGACAACACAGGAGTGGCCCAGCCAGAGCCCATAGCACTCGCTCTCTCACATTTATTATATGTCAATCACTACTACACAACATTATAAGAATTGGTAAAAGATGGGTGTCAACAGAAGTTGTGTAGTGTGGTCAGGTACTTTATTTTTCTGCAACATTAATTTGTTGAGTATATAAAAATGTTACCTGATATAATATATAAAAGACATAGTCAGATTTTTTTAGGCCAAATAAAATGCCTTTTTTTTTACTGTAGTCCTGCTATTGAGATGCACCATGCTAGAACCCTTAACAGTATAACTCGCTTCAATCCAGACATTCAGATATTGTTAAGACAAATAAATCAGCCAAATTAAGAAGATGAAATGAGGTAATTGGCTGGTGGACATCCTTTACCCCCATCCTGCTTGCACCCTTCTCTTGTCAGTAACCATGTCTGTCACCACTGAGCCCACCTACAGTTTCTCCATCCCCTACAAAGGCATAATAACAAGCCAGCAGTGATGTGCAGACAGCTCATAAAATCACAGGGTTTGTCGTTTAAAGATTCTAATCTCTTATGGAAGGATACACGTCACGTCCTCTCTCCTCGTCTCCCTTTCAAAACCCATTGGAGGTCAGAGGGTAGGGACCTCTGTTCTCTCATCCAATTAGTTTTGAGCAGGGGACCTGAGGAGTATACAATCGAGTCCTTCCCTAGGTCTCTGGTTTCATACAGGTAATTGGCAAAAATAAATGGAAACACTTGAGTAAATACAAAGCATATTGAAAGCAGGTGCTTCCACACAGGTGTGGTTCCAGAGTTAAAAAGCAATTAACATCGCATCATGTTTAGGGTCAGGTATAAAAATGCTGGGCAGGACATTAATTTGCCCATTATTTTGGCTACTATGTCTAAGCCCCAATAGGATGACAATGCCTCCCACCCACAGGGCACAAGTGGTCACTAAATGGTTTGATGACAATGAAAACGATGTAAACCATATGCCATGGCCATCTCATGTACCAAATCTCAACCCAATTTAACACTTGAGAGATTCTGGAGTGTTGCGTGAGATAGCGTCTTCCTTCACCATCAACAAATAAAACAAATTATGGAATTTCATATGGCATCTCTCCAATAGGTCCAGACACGTGTAGAATATATGCCAAGGTGCATTGAAACTCTTCTGGCCCAACACCCCAAATAAGACACTTTATGTTGGTGTTTCCTTTATTTTGGCAGTTACCTGTACATACCACCTTAATGGATACGTGTGGCATACAGACACGAACTCAAAAGGTATTAGACATTGGTCCTCTCCTCAGGCTCCAGTTTGGCTAGTCAGAGCATCTAATGATAGTAATGAAGGTAGAGACTGGTCTTCTCTCATAATCAACCCGCTGCCTGTGGCTTGCCATCACAGACAGTCTATTCTCCGGCTCCATCCGCAAAAGGACAGAGAAACTCAATGGGGCGTCTTGCTCCTCTTCCAGCAACTGCCGCGTGTCAAAGGCACTGGCAAACTGGTCCGTACGCTCCTGGTAGGTGAAATCCAGCTGTAGCCTTAGGTCCCTGGTGTCATTCCCTGCTGGCAGCTTAAAGGTGGCTTGGACAAAGACCACATACCAGCCTGCCATGGTCACCTGGATGTGGGTCCTGTTCTTGGTCAGGAACATGCTGCCAATCTCCTTCCCCTCCCCCTCCCACTCCAGCTCACCAAAGATCTGTTTGGTCTGTTTGGTGGGGTGAGAGGCTGTTGGGAACCAAACAGTAGAGACAGCAAGGTCAACAAACAGAAGTAAAACAATTACTAAAACAATCAAACGGTCTGGGTCAAACAACAACATCCAAGGTAAGTAGAAAAGGGTAAGTAAAGAACATCTGTATTTATCTTTTCCTTTTTTAGTTACTTATGAACTGACGCAGTAGGCCTATCAACAATGCAAAGTAATGGCTGGGTCACCTTTAAGGAACAAACTGGAATTGGAGGAAGGACTTCTGAGAAATTTCCCCAAGTCTGTGGGACGTGGAAGACTGTTTTTGTTTACATTTTTCACAACAACAAAAGACACAAACATGCTCACTCAAAATATATTGTTCTTCTAATGCCAATGAAGCTTCATCAAGCTTCCAAAGTATGGGTCATTACCTAAACTTGAATAGTGCAAACAGGTGCATTCACAAAATCTCACACAATCATCAATCGTCACACCCCCACAGTATGATGTAAATATACGCAATCACGCACACACACAAACACTTCCTGCCTTAGTGTGGGGGTGCAGTTTCCTGTAACTCCAGGCTCAGTAATAAACATGTTAAGTGTCAGAGAGGAATGCTGTAGCATCGTTTTGACAATAAAATATCTGTGCCTTCAAACAAAAATGATGGTTGTCTTTTTAAATGGCTGTATATATGTCTAACTTTCATTTCCATCCACAGAATGAAGCTTACCATGAATTAGACCTCCACCAGCTCCTGACGGTGATTCAACCGGCTAAAATTAAAAACAGGAAAACCAATTTAACATCCTCTCATGTACGGTTACACCTCAAATAATATAACAATTATAACCTAAATAGGAAAACATGTTGATGGAATATATTGTAGACAATTCTCAATGTTTTCCATTATTTATTTTAAGTGTAAAGTTTGAATCAAACTAATCTTTTGATCTAGCTGTTTTGGCAAATAGGCTGTATAGAACCCTAATCATCTGTGCTCAAATACAGCTTTGTATGTCTTGAGTCTGACTCTGGGCTTTGAGAGGTTAAAAATTGTTCTCACCTCAAAGCCCAGTCAGGCTTAAGACATGCAGTAACAAAGCTATTTTATTTTCAGACTGAGCAAAAACAGTAAACTCTCGCACGAGAGAAGTAACTACATAGAGTAGATACTGTAAGACTTATAACCCACTGTCCTCTAATTGAAAATTAATTCAAATAAATATCCATTCCATGTTGGAAGTATATGGTCTGTACAGCATTACTCAGCATATAATTTACCTTAGCAGAATAAATCCAGATCAAACACGCTGCATTGACAATCAATGCTGCAAGGACAACCCCGGCAAGTCGAAAGCCTGTGAGACAAGTGTCTTGTGCCATCCCCTCCAGACAGGCTTTTGCAGAACTGTTGATGTGACTGGAAATGAACCAGTTGTGATCAGGTCTCTGACTTTAAGCTGCTATAGGATTTCCTATTCTGTGTTGGTGATTCCAGTAAGAGAGAGAACTGACGCATGAGGGGGGCGTGTTGCAAGTGTGATCATGTCAAATGCATTTTTTTTATTAATGATGTATTATTTTTTAGTCTTGCTCAATCTGGTTGGGTAGGCCTGGCAGGGTCTGTGTCCAACCAGGCCTATGCCCCTGGGTGACTCCAATGCTTCCCACATCTAAGTTGGCTGGATGTCCTTTGGGTGGTGGACCATTGTTGATACACACAGGAAACTGTTCAGCGTGAAAACCCCAGCAGTGTTGCTGTTCTTCACACAAACCAGTGTCCCTGGCACCTACTACCATCCCCTGTTCAAAGACACTTCAATATTGTGTCTTGCCCATTCACCCCCTGAATGGTACACATACACAATACATGTCTCAAGGCTTAAAAATCCTTCTTTAACCTGTCTCCTCCCCTTCATCTACACTGATTGAAGTGGATTCAACAAGTGACATCAATAAGGGATCATAGCTTTCACTTGTTCAATCTATGTCATGGAAAGAGTGATTTTAATGTTTGTATACTCTGTGCAGACCATGCCTTCAGGGTTGTTCGTGGAACATTTTTCTGGTGAACAATATTTGTTAAAGTTGCCAATGTGGTGAACCCTCCTCATCCCATCAAGAGAATAAGGTCATAACATATCAGTGTCTAAATCTATGTATTACCTGACAGGTGTGGGTGTAAGCAAACACTTGCATTGTACATGTGATTGTTGGAAGACCGTCACAATGAAGTGACTCATATTGGTCACAACAACCATGTCAACTTTCCCCTCTGGAGGGAATCTCTAAAAAGTAACCCACCATCTAAGCCCTTTCTTAAGTAACCCATCGTGGTTTTCCACTTGCTTTTTCCTTAAGTACTCTATAACAGTAGTGATGTCAATAAGCCCGTTCCTGTGATTATTTAAATAATAAACATGAATTTATAACATGCAGGAAGTTACTTAGTGGTTATGAGGCTCTAACCACACAAAACAGTAGATGGGTGGGCTTTGCCAGGAAATAAGATCATGGGGTTAAACGCATTTACACATACAGTGCCTTCGGAAAGTATTCAGATCCCTTGACTTTTTCCATTTTGTTACCATACAGCCTTATTCTAAAATGGATTAAGTTGTTTTTTCCCCTCATCAATCTAAACACAATACTCCATAATGACAAGCAAAAACTGGTTGAGAAATGTTTGCTAATTTATTAAAAAACTGAAATATGACATTTACATTGTCTGTAAATGTCAATGTAAATGACATGTCTGATGAAACCAAGATTGAACTATTTGGCCTGAAAAGTCAAGGGGTCTGAATACTTTCCGAAGGCACTGTGTAACACAACCAATGACTGAAAGAATACTATAGGCTACACCAAGAGCGAAACAAGAGTTCTAGAAAAATGTACAATGTTTATTAAAGTACAACACAGGTGCACCTGAATGTCCTCAAATAAAGAGGATTGTTATTAGCACTGGGCCTTCACAGCAAGCAGTGAAAATGTTCTCATTAGCTAGGTTTCCATCCAATTGGTGACAGATTTTCATGCGAATATTGAAAAATCCACAAAAACAATATGCGCATTTTCCCACCAGAGGTGTTTTCATCAAATTGACTTGTTGCAGATGAAAGGCTGTGTGTGATGACGGATAACACACAATACCTTTTGTGAATATATTTCCATGTACCGAATAAAAAAAAGAAGTTAAATGGGTTTCCATCACATTTTCAACTCTACTGATGGTTCTCACAAACATTTTGGCCTTATATAGAGAGTGTCCACCATATGCACGCTGTTGGCTAGAGCTCACATTTAGCCTACATGATGACATTATTATGAACAAAAGAGCAAAAATATATATTTGTCAAAATGGCAGCCAAGCATCGATGATCATGTCACCAGAATAAGACCCTCAATATTTATTGGAAAGAAGCATCAAGTTCATCACCTTGCACTTTCACCTCCCTGTGAAGTTCATCATACCTTATTTCATCTGTAGCCTAATAAATTGCATGCTTTCCCAATGAGTCGTAGTGAGAGGGCCACACAACATGTAATCGTTTGACTTCAAGTTTACTTTTATATGATGGTTAATATATCAATATTTGAGCATAAAGGCGTTTTCACAATTGTTTCTCACATAATTGATTTTACAGACACAAAAATATCCCACTTTGTCTAGCGTATTTTGTTTTGCCGACATTTGGAACATTTACAAAAACATTTTCCGTTACCATTAGGCCTGTCATTATGTTTTTTATCCAACATGTAATTTATGCATAAAAGGGTTGGATGGAGACCTAGTTAATGAGTGAAAGTGATGATTCTCGGCTCCAATCAGAGTTGATTTAATAAAATAGAATGACACACCAAATGTTCCGTCCCTACAGCTCTGAATGGTTAGCCGAAACAAGACATTTTCAGGATCGTTAGCGAGCTGCAAGCCCGTGGAAGACTGTAGTATGTGGATCATGAAAAGAGTGCTGGAATCCATCCAGAAAAATGCAGTTTCACATTTCCATCTTGATATGCTGTATACACAGTTGTTTCTGCTCAACATGATTTGTTGTGGCTTTATGGTGTTTCATTTGAAAGCTTAAAAACAGAAAATGTCTATTATAAGGGGATTGAAAAAACAGGACTATAATCAAGTATGATGACTTGGCCAAAAGGGCTGAATAGGTACAATTCTTTGCATTATCAGTATTGAACAGGTCATTCTTAAATTAGAAAAACTATTACTCACCAATTGAAAGTCATCAACATAAGAGTATTTCTCTTCGTTATAGATGGTTTTTTTCGTCATGCATGTCAGCACAATCCAATCACAAACAACAGTCACCTTCAAAGAGTTTAAACTTGCAATTAATATAAATAAACAATGGTATGCAACGGACCATGTTCTAGGGAAACCATCTATAAACCCTGGATAAAGGGTAACATTTTACCCATTTAACATATGTATACTGTTGCCATAACGACAACACATACAGCATGTGATTGAAGTACTATATTTACCAAGCCAAGGAGGGCAAGACCAGCACCAACATTCAGCAGTGTTGGCACTATGTTAAATTTTCCAGCCTGAAGCAGAGACATTTAACCAGTTTAACTAGAATACCAGGATTTTATAACTATAACACAATTTAATTAATTATTTTATGACATTAAAATAATCATATCAAAGTTAAAAATAGCTTAGATAGTTTCTATGAAAGCTCACCTGACCAAAAACCATGACATCAAAACGTATTCCAAATCCTTTGATTAATGTCCTTGTCTCTTCATTGTTACCATTTTTGTAATATTTGGCAAATCTGTGGGAAAAGAAAGGCACAAAGAGTGTTGCCAAAAATCGTCTTAAAAAAACAAATGGACATCAATATTTACACTACCTATGGTTGTAATAATTTGGGGTCAGAGATAAATCTGATAAATCTATCTATCGATGTGGTTGTAGTCAAAAAACTAAAGTTCAACCCCTATACCTGAAGTTGTATCCAGGCGCCACATTGTTCACTGGGTCCTTGTTGTCCAGGCGACGGAAGGTGTACCTAGGCACACACCAGCTGCTTGGCATGTCCAGATCACATTCCCAACGGATCTGGACACCCATAACCCCACCCTAGACAAAGATAATCAACGTAGATAAGGAGTATACAGTTGACATGGATTTTACAAATGAAAACCAGCTGAGACATAAGATGCTATGCTGCATGTTAGATAACTCGACATGCATCAAAATGCCATAAGATATACCATGACATTTTTACTAATATACACCGAGTACACCAAACAGTAGGTACACCTTCCTAATACTGATTTGCAACCCCCCCTTTTTTCCCTCAACACAACCTGAATTCGTCGGGGCATGGACTCTACAAAAAGCATGTCGAAAGCATTCCGCAGGGATGTTGGCCCATGTTGACTCCAATGCTTCCCACAGTTGTGACAAGTTGGCTGGATGTCCTTTGGGTGTTGTACCATTCTTGACACACACGGGAAACTGTTGAGTGTGAAAAACCCAGCAGCGCTGCAGTTGTTGACAGAAACCGCCGTGCCTGGCACCTACTACCATACCCCGTTCAAAGTCACTTAAATATTTTGTCTTGTCCATTCATCATGTGAATGGTACACATACACAATCCATCTATCAATTGTCTCAAGGCTTAAAAATCCTTCTTTAACCTTTCTCCTCTTCATCTACACTGATTGAAGTAGATTTAACAAGTGACATCAATAAGGGATCATAGCTTTCACCTGGATTCACCTGGTCAGTCTGTCATGGAAAGAGCAGGTGTTCTTAATGTTTTGTACACTCAGTGTAGACCATGCCTTTAGGGTAGTTTGCAGAAAAATATTCCTGTGAACAATATTTGTCAAAGTTGCCAATGTGGTTAACCCTCATCCCATCAAGAGAATAGAGTCATGACATATCAGGGTCTAAATCTACATATGACCTGATAGGTGTGGACGTAAGCAAACACTTGCATCGTACATGTTATGGGAAGCCGTTTTTTAGGCTGAAAGACAGTAAGTAACAATGTTCTTAATGTTTTGTCTACTCAGTGTATATCCCCATTTTACCAAATGTTAAATAACTTGGGAGTTTTTAAAAAGAAGCAGGCACTTACATGGACAGCCATGGTCTGAAAGTCCTCATTGGCCTCTGTGACCATGTCTTTGAGTCTGAAGATCGGGCAGTCTGGGTCAGTGATGCGATTGAATACACATTGTTCCAAGTAGGTCTTGTTGACATAGGGTAAGATATTCCTTCTGTATAACAGACAAAAATATCATAGTTATAGTGTTACATGCAGTTGTTCTGACTGCAATTCCACATTTATTCCTGGATGGCCCAATGCAACAAATCTTGGTATTGCTTTATTTAGATCATCTGTAGATCCTCTACAGACTATCAGCAACATTTCAACTACACTATATATACACAGAAGTATGTGCACAACCCTTCAAATTAGTGGATTCGGCTATTTCAGCCACACCCGTTTATGACAGGTGTATAAAATCGAGCGCACAGCCATACAATCTCTGTTGGCATTAGAATTGCCTTACTGAAGAGCTCAGTGACTTTCAATGTGGCACAGTCATAGGGTGCCACCTTTCCGACAAGTCAGTTGGGCAGATTTCTACCCTGCTAGAGCTGTAAGTGCTGTTATTGTGAAGTGGAAATGCCTAGGAGCAACAAGGACCGAACAGCCGCACACAAGCGCAATGCCAAGCACCATTGGACTCTGGCGCAGTGGAAGCATGTTTTCTGGAGTGATGAATCACGCTTCACCATCTGGCAGTCTGACAGACGAATCTGGGTGTGGCGGATGCCAGGAGAACGCCATCTGCCCCAATGCATAATGGTAACTGTACAGTTGGGTGGAGGAGGAATGATGGTCTGTTTTTTTTTTTTTTTTCATGGTTCGGGCTAGGCCCCTTAGTTCCAGTGAAGGGAAATCTCATCGCTACAGCATACAATGACATTCTTGACGATTCTGTGTTCCTACTTTGTGGCAACAGTTCAGGGAAGGCCCTTTCCTGTTTCAGCATGCACATAGCAAGGTCCATACAGAAATGTGTTGAGATTGGTGTGGAAGAACTTGACTGGCCTGCACAGAGCCCTGGCCTCAACCCCATTGAAAACCTTTGGGATGAATTGGAATGACTGGGGGACCAACTCCATATTCATGCACAGGATTTTGGAATGAGATGTTTGACGAGCAGTGTCCACCTACTTTTGGTCATGTAGTGC
Organism: Oncorhynchus gorbuscha; assembly: GCF_021184085.1. NCBI lineage: Eukaryota > Metazoa > Chordata > Actinopteri > Salmoniformes > Salmonidae > Oncorhynchus > Oncorhynchus gorbuscha. The sequence goes on along the minus strand of NC_060183.1, from coordinate 72,920,673 downwards.
ATCTACTTATCCTAACCCTAAACTTAACCCTTATCCTAACTTTAACCCTCACACTTATTCTAAACCTAACCATAACCTTAGCAAGGAGTTAATTATCCAGAATATGCCAATAAAGTGTGACCCAAATCTTACATGGAATTTAGCTCGTAACATATTTATCAAGTCTCAGAAATGTAAAACTTTGACTTACTTATTGAAGTTGAATTTGGGGTACCGGATGCTGTTCTTTATAAGCACTGTGAAGTTCTCTGCATCTGCCAACATTGGAGGACTAAAGAAAATTATATTGTGAAATTATTAAAACATTCTAGATGGATTATGTAAAATGAAAGCAAATACAACCTTTTCCACCTTGGCACTCAATAGTTCTTACTTGGGAGGTTCCTTATCCAACTCCAGCGGGCACCAAGCCAGAACCTCACATGTCTTATCCACAGCTGAGTACTTCACACATGTCCCAGTCTGAACACCTGAGGGGAGATGGTCACTTTAAAGGAGAACGTCAGTGAAAAACAATGTGACTCTCATTCTACCAGTAAGTGGTAGACTGTCTTTAAATCTAATTAACACATTGAGAGCTTGGGACTATAAGGTTCTATCTGCAAAAATAGGACTGAGATAATTGGCTTTACATTTCCAATGTTGTCAGCAATTTGTATAATGTATTATTTTGAACTTAACATAAATTGGGGTATTTAGAGTACTATATATAGTTGAATTCGGAAGTTTACATACACCTTAGCCAAATACTTTTAAACACAGTTTTTCACAATTCCTAGTAAAAAAAATCCCTGTCTTAGTCAGTTAGGATCACCACTTTATTTCAAGAATGTTAAATGTCAGAATAATAGTAGAGAAAATTATTTATTTCAGCTTTTGTTTATTTCATCACATTCCCAGTGGGTCAGAAGTTTACATACACTCAATTAGTATTTGGTAGCATTGCCTTTAAATAGTTTAACTTGGGTCAAACGTTTCGGGTAGCCTTCCACAAGCTTCCCACAGTAAGTTGGGTGAATTTTGGCCCATTCCTCCTGACAGGTGGGTGGGATGACCTGAAATATTCTGCTTTTACAAAATGTAATGCTGTTTTCAATAGAAACACAATACCTTGCTCCAAATCAATTCTAAAAGCTTTAACAAGGGCATGGTAGTGTGTTTCATTTGAGTCAGGTTTGTATGCCTCCTTGCTCACATATGCTTTTTCAGTTCTACCCACAAATTTTCTATGGAATTGAGGTCAGGCCTTTGTGATGGCCACTCTAATACCTTGACTTTGTTTTCCTTAGGCCATTTTGGTTGAAAAACTAGTTTTAATGACTCCAACCTAAGTGTATATAAACGTCCGACTTCAACTGTAGGTAGAGAACATTGAATAGAACAAGGCTATGTCCCCCCCAGAATTGTTTTTAAAAAATGCAGATAGAACCTTACAGTGCCTTCAGAAGGTATTCACACCCCTTTACTTTTTCCACATTTTGTTGTGTTACAGACTGAATTTGAAATGGATTAAATTGAGATTTGGTGTCACTGGCCTACACACAATACCCCATAATGGCAAAGTGGAATTATGTTTTTAGAAATGTAATTATAAATGAAAAGCTGAAGTATATTGAGTCAAAAAGTATTCAACCCCTTTGTTATGGCAAGTCTAAATAAGTTCAAGAGAAAAATGTGCTTAATAAGTCACATAACAAGTTACATGGACTCCGTGTGCAATAATAGTGTTTAATACTGATTTTTGAATGACTACCTCATCTCAAACCCCACACATACAATTATCTGTAAGGTCCCTCAGTCGAGCAGTGAATTTCAAACACAGATTCAACCACAAAGATCAGGGAGGTTTCCCAATGCCTAGCAAAGAAGGGCACAAGGCCAAATGTACACTGGAGTTGCTTACCAAGAAATTGAATGTATGGCCTAGTTACAGTGTTGACTTAAATCAGCTTGAAAATGTATGGTAAGACTTGAAACTGGCTGTCGAGCAATGATCAACAACCAACTCGGCAGAGTTTGAAGAATGTGTGCAAAGCTCTTAGAGAGACTTACCCAAGAATACTTACAGTTGTAATCACTGCCAAAGGTGATTCTAACATTTATTGACTCAGTGGTGTGAATACCTATGTAAATAAGATATTTCTGTATTTCATTTTCTATAAATTTGCAAAAACGACAAACATGTTTTCACTTTGTCATTATGGGGTATTGTGTGTAGATGGGTGATTTTTGTATTTATTTAATCCATTTTGAATTCAAGCTGTAACACAACAAAATGTGAAATAAGTCAAGGGGTATGAAGACTTTCTGAAGGCACTGTAGTGCCAAGCTCTCAACATATGACATAGTACTGTAATGCTTATTGAATGGTAATGCTCAGTTGGTAGATCATGGCACTTGCAATGCCAGGGTTGTGGGTTCGATTCCCACGGGACCAGTATGAAAAAAGTATGAACATGTATCCAGTCATTACTGTAAAGTTGCTCTGGATAAGAGCGTCTGCTAAATGACTAAAATGTCAAATGTAATGCTACCCTCTAGTGACAACACAAGGCCTTTTTCTTTTACAGAAAGCCTTATAGTCTACATCTCAAACGTAGAACAAGGATTAGATCATAATATATGATAACTCAGATATAGAAATGGATCAATGACAATTTTCCCAATGACAAAATCTTAATATCCTTACCATTGCCTCGGGTATCACGTGAGCCAGCCTTGCAGTCCCTGTCTGAGGTGCAGTCAAAACCAGTTTTTGGGACCTGAAAGCATGACAGCATGAGTTTAATTTCTTTAAGCTTGAAAATACATCTTAGACACAGTACAGAACTTCAACCTCTATGAGAACCAAAAACAGGTCCCCTAAAAATGTTGTCCAGAAATGACCTCAATGGACAGAAAGGGGTACACCTCCCTAGACCCAAGAACAAAAGCATGTTTTCCTAAAACAGGATGTGTGATTTAATGAGAGACAACATAAAGCTAATAATACATTGCTTATGTATATAAATCCTACAGCCAATTTTCTAAGAAAATGTTGACGTAAAACATTTGCAAATAGATTTTTATAGTGTATCTTTAACTTGTCTATCATGCACATGACTCGAGGGCTGGACTTCATCCAATAGAAAGCATTAGTATTGGTGTCTTTTTGTAGGCACTAATGGAGGCTTACTCGTTGGCCAAAACCTATAGATTCTGACTGGTCAGATAGCGAACAACAATGACAAGAAGCTGAGGAATCGTAGGTGGCTCGTTTCAGCTCGTGGGTATCTTATTATTAATACCATGTCTTGTTTTGATTTATGTCCAGACCCGGTGTCAGAACCAAATCAGTTGGATGGGCATTTGATTTCCAAAGGTGGGCCCGTTTCCATTTCACGGGACCTCCTATGTGTACACACACTTTTTACATGAGTGTTATAGTAAATCCCGTAGGCAGCTCATGAGTGTTATCGTAAAGCCCGAAGGCAGCTCATGAGTGTTATCATAAAGCCCGTAGGCAGCTCATGAGTGTTATAGTAAAGCCCGTAGGCAGCTCATGAGTGTTATCGTAAAGCCCGTAGGCAGCTCATGAGTGTTATCGTAAAGCCCGAAGGCAGCTCATGAGTGTTATCGTAAAGCCCGAAGGCAGCTCATGAGTGTTATAGTAAAGCCCGTAGGCAGCTCATGAGTGTTATCGTAAAGCCCATAGGCAGCTCATGAGTGTTATCATAAAGCCCGAAGGCAGCTCATGAGTGTTATCGTAAAGCCTGAAGGCAGCTCATGAGTGTTATCGTAAAGCCCGTAGGCAGCTCATGAGTGTTATCGTAAAGCCCGTAGGCAGCTCATGAGTGTTATCATAAAGCCCGAAGGCAGCTCATGAGTGTTATCGTAAAGCCCGAAGGCAGCTCATGAGTGTTATCGTAAAGCCCGTAGGCAGCTCATGAGTGTTATAGTAAAGCCCGTAGGCAGCTCATGAGTGTTATCGTAAAGCCCGTAGGCAGCCCATGAGTGTTATCGTAAAGCCCGTAGGCAGCTCATGAGTGTTATCGTAAAGCCCGAAGGCAGCTCATGAGTGTTATCGTAAAGCCCGTAGGCAGCTCATGAGTGTTATCGTAAAGCCCGTAGGCAGCTCATGAGTGTTATCGTAAAGCCCGTAGGCAGCTCATGAGTGTTATCGTAAAGCCCGTAGGCAGCTCATGAGTGTTATAATAAAGCCCATAGGCAGCTCATGAGTGTTATCGTAAAGCCCGAAGGCAGCTCATGAGTGTTATCATAAAGCCCGTAGGCAGCTCATGAGTGTTATAATAAAGCCCATAGGCAGCTCATGAGTGTTATCGTAAAGCCCGAAGGCAGCTCATGAGTGTTATCATAAAGCCCGTAGGCAGCTCATGAGTGTTATAGTAAAGCCCATAGGCAGCTCATGAGTGTTATGAGTGTTATCGTAAAGCCCGAAGGCAGCTCATGAGTGTTATAGTTAAGCCCAAGGCAGCTCATGAGTGTTATAGTTAAGCCCATAGGCAGCTCATGAGTGTTATAGTAAAGCCCATAGGCAGCTCATGAGTGTTATCATAAAGCCCATAGGCAGCTCATGAGTGTTATCATAAAGCCCGTAGGCAGCTCATGAGTGTTATAGTAAAGCCCATAGGCAGCTCATGAGTGTTATAGTAAAGCCCGAAGGCAGCTCATTAGTTTTGGGTAGATGGTGGAAGTGGTTGATGAGTTCGAATTAAGCAGCGTGTTGAATAAATTTGGTAAAGACGAATGTTCTGAATGGACAACAGTAGTGTCGAAAACTGGAACAAAAAGTTAAATTGTCTACAATGACAGTAGAGGATACGTGTTGTGGATTACAGCAGGTCAGCCACCAGGGAGAGACTTGTCGAGGCCTGGTGACAGACGGAGTCTACATCACGAGGCGATGGCTCCCTCTGCTGGACGTGCCATGTCTCGACGGGCTCTCTGGCCAGGACTAATTGGGGCTGATTGTGGTTTGCGAGTAATCAAGGGCTGATTGCTCAGTTTTTGTTCCCCACAGGATACAGCAAGACCCGGAGCCCAGAGAGGGTCTCATAGGGGAGACCTGCTCTTTTCTTTTCATTTGTTATTCAAATAAACACCCTTGAAACCGAGCTAATCCTACTCTGTCCGTGTCTAATCTGTGTAAACGTTTTGACCAAACCCCCTGGTCTGCCACCGTGTGTAAATTATAATGAATCGCTTCTTGTTGGGAAGCGGTTGTTGAGTAAGGATGCATTTGAGGAAACTCATTTGAGGTGTCATAAATGGTGAAGTATGTGCTTGGAAACGTGGAGTCTGTTAGTGACCAGGAGTGGTCTTATTTTGATTCATTGTATTTCTGACGAGCAGAGGAAAATTGCAATGGGCCTCAAAAGAATCCGGACAACAGAATATTTGTGTTTTGAACTTTGGAGTAGAGCACGCGTCAAAGGACTCATCTCAGGGATGACGACGGATGTTATCGTGGAGAAATTACAAGATTATGTTAATGTTATTGCATCAAATGGTTGTTTTATGCAACCAAATAACATTTTTTAAACTCTGTGTCTGTGTGAACTGAGAGGAGCTTCTGAGATTAAACTCTAGCAACTGATTTATGATGGTCTTGTCCTCTCTCGGAGCCCACACTCCATAGAATGAGTTGGTGTTTGTGTGCCAGGAAGTACCAGGGTGGAGATGGCTCCGGTATGGATAATGTTGTATTCGGCACATGTGACTAATAAGATTTGATTTGATGAGAGGAACTTTGTTTTGGGAGCCCGACCCTGGTTTCTACACAATGAGAAGTCTTTACAGTCTGCTGTGAATTATTAGTATCTTTTATACAAATCCTATCCTTGTGACCCATTCCATACATCTGATGTTTGTCATGAACATTCAGGAAGGTGTACTTTGCTGTGAAATGCTGTGGCTCAAATCCACTCATTGGGCTCTCAACGATTAATCTAGGGGTGATTCATCTAGGGGTGATTCATCTAGGGGTGATTCATCTAGGGGTGATTCGTCGACCAGCTTCATTATTGCAATAATGAATCAATGTTATTAATACGTTTTGAATAAAATAATATCCTGATTGGTGATCTTGTCTCTCCTCATTATTGATTAGAATGTCCACGACAGTGTTCAGGTTGAATACCTGAAGAGAATTCCTGGCGTGGTTGGTGCCCGGCGTCTGACCTGCTGGGTGAATGGAGAAAAAGGAGAAAGTCTGTCGGTCCTGTTGTTTTTTGATGAAGAGCAAATACCTACGCATGTGAAGCTTGGTTATGTAAGATACACTGCAGTGGCTTGGGGACAAAAGCTCTTACGGCGTAAGTATCGTAAAGGATTTGGCCATGTTTCAAGTGTGTGCAGACGAACAGAGTATACTGAAGAACGGTGTGCAGAAGGACGACAGTGTTGCAATTGTGGTGGGGATCATGATCCTGAGTTCCTGGAGTGCCTTGTAAGGGTGAAGAAAATTGAGGTGGCAAAAGTTTGACCGCTCTATCAAATCTCCTATATCAAAAGAATTAAGGAAACAAGAGATGCCAGTGAAGAGATGGTAGTGGATACACCTCAGCCTGTAGTAAATGTTTGCTGCCAGACAAAGGATACCCTGTGTGTTAAAAAGGTGGATTTTGTTGAGTTCATTGCCACAGTTATAAACTGTACAGCACAAGTCTCAAAGACGTCGACGAAACTAGACATTATTGTGGCTGCAGCAGAAAAGTTTTTGGGACTTTTACATTGGAAGACTTGGAATGGGTACTGGTGCCAGAGGACCCACCCTCCCAGGTTCCCCTTGAGCCTGTGTAGGGACCAGATCAGTTTTATTTATTTTTAACGGAAAAGTTGTTTGACTATTATTTATTTTTTGGTAGTTCGAAGAAGAAGAAGCTTATTGGTTTCAAGTTTGGGGAAGCTTGCAATTTATCCTACCATTTCCACCGACCTGCGTGCCAGTTATGACTATTTATATCTGCATTTATATATTTCCGTGGAACAGTTTCATTTTAATAATAAAGTTTTTGTTTCTCAAAATCATTGTCACGTGGTTAATCACAAAAATCTGAAGTAAAATTATAAAAATCTCAAATTAAACTATGGTGGGTGCACTAGACTCTGCAATATGGACACATTGATACACTGTGATCCATTGGTGGCTAAAGAAATGAGAGCATAGAACTAAAAAGATAGCCTACAGGCTAATGCAACAGTAGGCCTATAACTTCCAACATGAACTAAGTAAAATACATAGACCTAAAGCCTACAAATAAAAGAGTAGAAAATATCCTGACAAAAATTCTGGTTCTTTCAATCACATTCATCTCTCTTCTCTGCCTGTCTGCCACCTTTTCTATCTGTCTTGACTTGAACTATTGCTAGTGAAGTTCAACATTGTATCAAATTATCACAGGGTCTGGCCAGAAGCTGTCGCTAACAAACTTGCAACACATCACTAGCCTATTCCGGGCCCTCAAAGTTTCCTGTGCCAGTGAGATTTATTTTTATTTTTATGACGTTTCCACTGGACATATGGGATCATCAGATCATGATATTTTGCTCTTTCACACTGAGGCTTGGTGAAAGAGCAAAATATGATGTTGGAAAAACAAATTACATATGGAGGAACTACATACAGTATCATTCACAATGGATGTTAAAAAACAGACTTTGTTGACTTGTGTGAGGCGAAGAAAAAATGTGTGGTGTATGTGGTGAGTTAAGACAACCAGAAATAAGATATATGCAATGCATTCTGGAGACTCACCATGTCTTCGCCACACCCCCCCCCCCCCCCCTTCTTCTTGATGCAATATTTTAAATTATACTCAAGACACGTTATCTTCACACGCTTTTCACAGACAGCCACAACTCAAATCAGCTAGACCTATTCAGCTAGACCTATTGCCCAGCGCACTCCCCAAATAGAGGCTTCCTAAACACACTTGTGATTTGAAATTATCCACAGCTATTTATTTTTTTTAAAAGAAGTTAATGATACTATGTGGCTAAGTCATGCTTCCTGGTGAAGTATTTTGAATGATTTTACTTAGACAAGAGTAATTATATATATATATGTTTGGTGAAACATAACTTTACATCAGGGCAATCCAGCATCCTAACCGTGCACTGTGCACCTGCCAACGTTCTTTTGTAGAGGCTGAAACCAGAGATGTGTATATAATGATGACAAGTTCATGTCTCCTGCATTTGTTCCAAAGGAGGGAAGGCAGGCGACAAGCTTAGGTCTGCATATTATTTCCATAGAAGCCCATTGAGCTTATAAAGGACAGATTTTGGTGCGAGTGAGCCCTCTCACTTCGCCTCTTCCTCTCAGCTGAAACTATATTACGGGAGAAAGCGTCAGAGCGAGTGAAACAGCGCCCCCCCCCCCCCCTATATTTAGCCCATTAATCTGATGCTGTCTGGTCAGAAATAGTATGACATGCGATACTCTTTTGTTCCAGACAGCATCAGATACATGTTCTACACACAACAAGACAGAGAGATGCTGTTTTATTCACTTGGTGCTTTAACTGAGAATGATGCGTCTTTCTGTTGGCGCACGTCTTGGCCATCATAGACTCAGTGGGTTTTGTCCAACATGTCTCCGGACCTACACTACAGGTGAAAAGTTTTAGAACACCTACTCATTCAAGGGAATTTCTTTATTTTTACTATTTTCTACATTGTAGAATAATAGTGAAGACATAAAAACTATGAAATAACACACATGGACTCATGTAGTAACCAAAAAAAGTATTAAACAAATCAAAATATATATTTGAGATTCTTCAAATAGCCACCCTTAGATCTTATCTGTCGCGAAAGATGTCAGTTCATCACTGTGGATGGTTTGTACTCTGACAACTTGACTGTAAGTTTCAGTGTTCCTTAAGGTTCTGTTATAAGACCACTATTGTTTGTATAATATATTCTACCTCTTGGTGATGTCATTCAGAAACACAATGTCAACTTTCACTGCTATGCGGAGGACACATCTGTAAATTTCGATGAAACATGGTGAAGCCCCAAAATTGCCTACGCTGGAAGCCTGCGTTTCACACATAAAGAAGTGGGTGGCGGCAAATATTTTACTTTTTAAACTCAGTCAAAACAGAGATGCTATTTCTAGGTCCCAAGAAACAAAAATATCTGCTGTCGGATCTGAAAATTAATCTTGATGGTTGTACAGTCATCTCAGATATAAAAAACTGTGAAGAACCTTGGTGTTACTTTGGACCTCTCTATTTTTATGATCATAAGCTTTACTGTCTGGTTACCCAGATAAAGCACTAAATAAATTTCAGTTAGTGCTAAACACAGCTGCTAGAATCTTGACTAGGACCCCAAAAAAATGATCATATTACTCCAGTGCTAGCCTCTCTACACTGGCTTCCTGTTAAGGCAAGGGCTGATTTCAAGGTTTTACTGTTAACTTACAAAGCATTACATGGGCTTGTGCCTACAGTACCCATCTCTCCAATTTGGTCCTGCCATACATACCCAAAGGTAGACTACTGTCTCAAGACGCAGGCCTCCTTATTGTCCCTCGAATTTCTAAACAAACAGCTGGAGGCAGGGCTTTCTCCTATATAGCTACATTTTCATGGAATGGTCTGCCTACCCATGTGAGAGACGCAGACTCTGTCTTGACCTTTAAGTCTTTCCTTATATTTTGTTGTTGTGCTTTTTCTCACCAATTTCGTGATATCCAATTGGTAGTTACATTCTTGTCCCATTGCTGCAACTCCCCTACAGACTCGGGAGATGCAAAAGTCGAGAGCCATGCATCCTCCGAAACACGACCCTGCCAAGCCGCACTGCTTCTTAACACACTGCTCGCTTAACCCGGAAGCCAGCCGCATCAGGAATACATGGCCTGATGACTCCTGGTTGTGCCCAGTCCACCTGGTTGTACTGCTGCTCCAGTTTCAACAGTTCTGCCAGAGGCTATGGAACCCTGACCTGTAAACTGGACATGCTACCTTGTCCCATTAATTTCTCCCATAAGAATGGCCAACGAACCAGAGGTAGAAAATTGAAAAAAATGCAATTTTCTAGGACTAAAAGCTGTCCAGCAAAATTACAAGACAATAACACAATATTGAGTAATGATTAGCTGCTATGAAAACCTTAGGAATGCATACTGTTAGCCAAATAGAGGCTTTCTGTTATCTAAGTCACACACAAACATTTTTGGCTTTAGCCACTGTCCTTGAAAATATCCATTCCGGGTGCACACAGGCACAAGCACTCAGACATTCTCACTTCCCCAAAGTCATTGGACAACTTATCCTAGATCCCCAAAGTCAATTAGAAACTACATTCTTATAGCGCATCTTTAACTTCTCTATCATGCACATGACTTGAGGGTTGGACTTCATCCAATAGAGAGCAATAGTAATGGTGTCTTCTTGTAGGCACTAAACGGAGGCTTACTCCGCTATGGCGCGTTGACCAAAGTATATAGACGAATTGGCTGACCAACATCATGACAATGAAGGCACGCATCGATGTGGCCGGAAGGCGTGCATTGTTATGATTCTGAACGGTCACATAGCTAGCAACAATGAAAAGAAGCTGCCATGTGGGGAATAGTAGGTGGCTCATTTCAGCTCATTGTATCTTGTTATTGATACCATTTCTTGTTTTGAGGCATTTTGACTGATGTCATGTCTATGCTAATATGGCTAAAATTGGCTAGCTAGCTAACCAACAACTGTAATTAAGTATTTGAGAAACAAAAAGTGCTCATTGTACAAATGTATTTAGGTTTTCAATAAACATTTGGACATGAAATATAGTTTACATGTTGTCGAAATTCTAAGCCAACCCTGTCTGTTTTGCCCCATAGTTTTGTGCGTGTCAGTTTAGTTGCTAAACAACCAACCAGTCTATTGGGAAATTAATGGGTTTTTGTAGGATTTGGGGATAGACACCGAAAATAAAGTATATGGTAAACACAGGCTAGGAGATCTTGTATGTTTTGTTCTATAAGAGGATCTTAATCAACTAACATCGCTTTTTGTGCTTATTTTGAAGTGTTGAATCAAAATAAGCACAAAGCACATAAAGGCTTCAAAATTAACTGACTGAACAAAACATATAAGATCTACTAAGCCTGTGTTAACCTCAGACCTTATTTTCTCTGTTTATCCCAAAACCCATTCTTTCCACATTCATTTCCCCCAAAAGAAACGGCCAACAAACCTGAGGTAGAAAATGCAAAAAAAATGTAGAATAATTTAGGACTACAAGCTGTCGAGCTCTATTACAAGACAATAAAACAATAGTGAGTTGCAATAAAATCCTTTAGGAATGCATACTGTTAGCCAAATAGAGTCCTTCAGTTATCTAAGTCACACACATACATTTAGGCTTCAGCCATTGTCTTTGAAAATATCCATTCCGTCTGCACACAGGCACAAGCACTCAGACATTCTCACTTCCCCAAAGTCATTGTACAACTTATCCTAGATGTTGTAATAAAATTGAAGTTTTAGATCAAAATGTATAAAGTAGAGCCTTTTCCATTAACATTAACGTATCTTCAGGTGGATGGGATATTCAGTATGTTAGATAGGCCGTCATTGTAAATAATAATTTGTTCTTAACTGACTTTCCTAGTTAAATAAAGGTTCAATTTTTAAAAATGTCTTACCTCTGGACAGTGCGACTGAGTTTGGTTCAGAGTGATGAGCAGGTTCGTCAACACAAAGAAAGAGTTCTCCTCCTGCCACAAATCAAAAAACTCAAATTACTTCTCTCAAACATACAATCATCATGGGTTTGGCCTATTCACATGGCTTTTGCTTGAAATAAAGTTAGTAGGACACAGTTGTTTCATCTCTGACACACATTCCATGTTTTAGTCTGAGCAGCGGTACACCACTCCCAATGGATTTTAGATTTTATTTTTGTACAGGGTCACCCCAACTGACCCAAAAGACCAAATGTGCACAAAGCTAAAGTGAAACAAGCAGGAACCATAAAACACCACTGTGCCAGTGAAGTTGAGGTCACACCCACCACGTTGGGTGGCAGTCAGCCTGGCAGCAGGTGACTGGGGGAAGTAAAGGGTCCCCGTATTTGGTGGTGGTGATTGCAATAGATCAGGCCTATACCTCATCTTCTATACGTATGGGTGATACCTGTGGTGGGATGACATAGTCTGCCACATCCCAGATTCGCAGACCCAGGTCAGAAGTGTTGGTCAGGGCGATGCCCTTCACCTTGGTCGTGACAGAGCTGAGGACTGCATCCGTGTCCTGGTAGCCTTTGTTCAGCACACAGACATACCTGCATAGGTGTGCAAGGGGGATGCAAAGAGGTGGTCAATGCATTATGGGCTTACCTTTATTCCCAGGTCCATGGGGCTTAAAAGTATAACATGGGGTGAATCACAGAGATATCATTGTATTTTTTTTATATAAAATGTATGAAAATAAGTGAAATATTGCCCAAAACATATTGTGGCTATGATGGCAGTATAGGAAGGGGTACTGACGAAACCACTTTGTTTGATTAGTAAACGTAGGTCAATATGAAATTGTTAGAATGTCATGTGGTCTTTATGCGACACTTACCCGATCACATATGCAATCACTAAAGCCTGCGTGATTCTGTTGAGGGTTCCAACCTTGAAGCTCCTAATTACAATAATTTTCGGTGTTGAATATTCGAAAAAACATTGACAGATGGACGCACAACATCCCCTCGTTTTCATCATGTTTGCTGCCTCCGAAAAAAGGGGATTAAAAACGCTATTTTGTATCCTCTTAAAAAACGAGATAGCCCGACCGGTTTAAGGATATCTTCCCTGTATGTCACGGGTTTTCGAAAAAAAACAACAACAGGGCAGTTTAACTTTCACGATCCGTGCTACCTGGGATCCTTGGGACGTCCCGACCCCCAGTGAAGTTGAAATGTAAAATGGTTGAGGGTTATGCTTAGGTAGCCTAAGGGTTGTGGCAAGGGCTTATGGTTAAAGTAAGGGTTTAGTCCCAAGGATCCCGGATAGCACGAACCGAACTTTAACCCCACTGTAATGTCCCTGTCTTCCGCACACGTTTAGATTGAAGCAGTTCCCTTTTTATTTCCCAATAATGAAACAAGCTACTTTGAGCTGACGCATAATTTTTCATATTTGGTACCCTTTGCCAAACTGTTGGTGGCGGTAGGCAGGGGCGCCACTTTGGTTTCAGAAGTGGGGGGCACATAACCTGGCGGGGGGTCCTCAGATCAACCTTTGGTACCCTTTGCCAAACTGTTGGTGGCGGTAGGCAGGGGTGCCACTTTGGTTTCAGAAGTGGGGGGCACATAACCTGGCGGGGGGTCCTCCTACAGAATTTTTGGGGCCATCTAAAGCTAATTTCCTGCCTTTTTACACAGGCCAATATGCCATCTCCATTTAGAACAAAATGTAAGCAAAAATGCCCACAGTCATCAAGCTAGGTAGGAGATTATTATTAAATATGTTTAAGTGGTTAATAAGACTGAACTAGATCAAAGGTAATTCAATAATATGTGTTGCCGTGTTGCACCTTTAACCAATAGCCTAACAAATGAACAACTCTTTAAAAAAATAATCATACTTTTGCATGTCTTTATTAAGACAACATCTATATCAAATTTCAGCCAGACCGACCAGCCAGCTCGAGCTGCCTGCACACCTGACCCCCACCAGTCTAGTCAATACCTCAACTCTCTCCCAACACAATTTCCTTCCCAGTTTACACCTTAAATGTTTTTAATTCCCAAGGGAAAGGTTTGGAAACAAAAAAATAAACAAAAAACCCCATACACCTAAAACATGCATTATCACATTATCAAATTCTCAATATAATTAATCTCATAATAGTACTGTAGAGCCATTTTTAATTGCACACAATATTGCTGGGTCGCCCCATCCTGTCCCTAGGGGTCCACCACCCTGTAGCACCTCAACCCAACACACCTCACTCAGATTTAGGATCTTAGTGAATCATCCAATATTGGTTTTGGGTGTGTTAGGCTAAGGCCAGAGCGTCAACCCACAGGACAGCAGACCCCCAAGGCCAAGAATGAGCAGCCAAGCCTCTAGGGATTGCCTACATAGGTATCTCCCCCAATGAGGGCATGTTTTCAATACAGGTTTCTTATTCCATATAAGGCAACCAGACCATATGAAAGTTGCCTGGTATACATTTAATCTTGTAATAAATCAAATCTAGTAATAAATAGCTTGACATTGTGGGAGGAAAACCAACCTTGCAACTAATGGCAATGCATTTCTTAGCCGCTATAAATAATTGGTTACATCGTTTCTTCAGTTAACAGTCTCCACTATCAACAATTCCAAGTAAACTGAAACAGGGAGAAGGGATCATCTATAGACATGCTGAGATTAAAGAGCATACTCTTTGCCAGAATTCAGCCAGCCTTCACAAGAACATTAACATATGCAAATATGTCACATTTTGTGTTTTACACCTCCAGCAGAGGAATTACATTTCTGAGTGCATGTAATTCAGTTTCACTGACATATAGTACATTCTATGGATGGCCTTAAACTACAGGGATTTATTTCTGAGATTATATGAACATAACTGGTGTCGTGGCTTGACTTTAAGATTAATTTGAAGACTGTTATTTATCTAATAACATATCTATGTTTAATTGTTACCCGATTAAATTAATCATGTAACAATTAACTCATTAGGATCTAGGCCACCACGAAAGCGGTTCTAGAGTTACCATCTCCCAAATTAAATCCTGAAAGATCTTTACCTATCACATTCATAAACAGTCAACTTATTAGCAAGATAAATAAATAAATAAATACAGTATGGGAATGAGGTAGGTAGATCGATGGGCTGTTTACAGGTGCAGTGATCTGTGAGCTGCTCTGACAGCTGACACTTAAAGCTAGTGAGGGAGATATGAGTCTCCAGCTCCAGAGATTTTTGCAATTCGCTCCAGTCATTGGCAGCAGAGAACTGGAAGGAGAGGCGGCCTAAGGAAGAATTGGTTTTGGGGGTGACCAGAGAGTTATACCTGCTGGAGTGCGTGCTACAGGTGGGTGCTGCTATGGTGATCAGCGAGCTGAGATAAGGGGGGACTTTACCTAGTAGGGTCTTGTAGATGACCTGGAGACAGTGGGTTTTGCGACGAGTATGAAGTGAGGGCCAGCCAACAAGAGCGTACATGTCGCAGTGATGGGTAGAATATGGGGCTTTGGTGACAAAACAGATGGCACTGTGATACACTGCATCCAATTTGTTGAGTAGGATATTGGAGGCTATTTTGTAAATGACATCGCCGAAGTTGAGGATCGGTAGGATGGTCAGTTTTACAACGGTATGTTTGGCAGCATGAGTGAAGGAGGCTTTGTTGCGAAATAGGAAGCCAATTCTAGATTTAACTTTGGATTGGAGAGAAGGAGAGTTTACAGTCTAACCAGACACCTAGGTATTTGTAGTTGTCCACATATTCTATGTCAGACCCGTCCAGAGCAAGTGATGCTGGACGGGCGGGCAGGTGCAGGCAGCGAATGGTTGAAGAGCATGCATTTAGTTTTACTTGTATTTAAGAGCAGTTGGAGGCCACGGAAGGAAAGTTGTATGGCATTGAAGCTCGTCTGGAGGGTTATTAACACAGTGTCCAAAGAAGGGACAGAAGTATACAGAATGGTGTCGTCTGCGTAGAGGTGGATCAGGAGGCTGAAGAAATTTGGCTTGTTACCAAAAACACTCACACACTTCTACAGATAAACAATCGAGAGCATCCTGTCGGGCTGTATCACCACCTGGTACGGCAACTGCTCCGCCCACAACCGTAAGGCTCTCCAGAGGGTAGTGAGGTCTGCACAACACATCACCGGGGGCAAACTACCTGCCCTCCACCCGATGTCTCTGGAAAGCCATAAAGATCATGAAGGACAACAAACACCCAAGCCACTGCCTGTTCACCCTGCTATCATCCAGAAGGCGAGGTCAGTACAGGTGCACCAAAGCTGGGACCGAGAGACTGAAAAACAGCTTCTATCCCAAGGCCATCAGACTGTTAAACAGCCACCACTAACATTGAGTGGCTGCTGCCAACACACGGACTCAACTCCAGCCACTTTAATAATGGTAATTGATGGAAATTGATGTAAAATATATCACTAGCCACTTTAAACAATGCTAATTAATATAATGTTTACATACCCTACATTATTCATCTCATATGTATATGTATATGTATATGTACAGTGGGGCAAAAAAGTATTTAGTCAGCCACCAATTGTGCAAGTTCTCCACTTAAAAATATGAGAGAGGCCTGTAATTTTCATCATAGGTACACTTCAACTATGACAGACAAAATGAGAAGAAAAAAAATCCAGAAAATCACATTGTAGGATTTTTAATTTATTTATTTGCAAATTATGGTGGAAAATAAGTATTTGGTCAAAAACAAAAGTTTATCTCAACACTTTGTTATATACCCTTTGTTGGCAATGACAGAGGTCAAACGTTTTCTGTAAGTCTCCACAAGGTTTTCACACACTATTGCTGGTATTTTGGCCCATTCCTCCATGCAGATCTCCTTTTCACAGAATCGCCCACGCACCTTAACTTACAGGAAACCACATGAACTTTGATTACATTCCACACAGGGAGGGAAAGGTAGTGTTATGCAATAGCTGGATAGTGTTACATAATAGCTAACAAAGCACTATATTGCGTGCTAGCTAGGAAAGCACTGTTGTGTTCCAGACTTCTCCAGTCATGGTATATTGTTGTGGGAGAAGAGCCAGTGCGAGGAAGTTGCAGACAGATCCATATGAATGTAGAAAGCAAAGAATGGACATACCCTATAAGGCGAGACCCAGATGCAGACACAGGAGGCAGATGGTTTGAGTCTTGATATTTATTAAACAATCCAAAAGGGGTAGGCAAGAGAATGGACGTGGCAAGGCAAAAGGTCAAAACCATTTCAGAGTCCAGGAGGTACAGAGTGGCAGGCTTGAGGTCAGGGCAGGCAGAATGGTCAGACAGGCGGGTACGGAGTCCAGAAAACAGGCAAAAGTCAAACCAGGAGGAGAAAAGAGAATAGAAGCAGGAGTGTCAGGATTTGGCCAGGGTTGTTCCGGTTTTTGGTCACTAGATGCCCCCATTGTGCCTTTTGACCTTTTGTTTTCCCTTGATCCCCATTATTATTTGCACCTGTGCCTCGTTTCCCCTGATTGTATTTAAACTCTTTGTTTTCCTCTGTTCTTTGCTCTGTGTTTGTATGTTAGCACCCAGCCCTAGTACTCTGTGAACTCTTGTTGATCCCGGTGGACTCTCTTGTGGAATTGTGGTTTTTGTTCTTGTTTGTTTGTTTTTGAGTATCTTTTGAGGCTTTTTGTGCTATACCTTCCACCTTGTGGATTTACCTTTTTTGTCTTGGAGGATTACCTTTGTTCTTGTGGAATTCCTTTTGAGGTTGTGGAGTTACATGTTTTCCTGAAGAACTTCACTTTTTACTTCATTAAATACACCATCTCAAGTACTGCTGTGTCTGCCTCATCTTCTGGGTTCTGCCGACTATTCGTGGCTCAGTTGGTTAAGTGACTCCGGAGACCCGGGTTCGTAACCGGGTCCTGACAAGGAGTACGGGAAAAACACTGGTTGACTTGAAAAGCATACAAGACAAACTGGCACAGAGAGACAGGAAACACAGGGATATATACACCAGGGATAATGTTTTATTTATTTAACTAGGAAAGTCAGTTTAGAACAAATTCTTATTTTCAATGACGGCCTAGGAACAGTGGGTTAACTGCCTTGTTCGGGGGCAGAACAACAGATTTTTACCTTGTCAGCTTGGGGATTTGATCTTGCAACCTTTCGTTTACAAGTCCAACGCTGTAACCACTAGGCTACCTGCCACCCCATAATAAGCATCACCTGGAGGGGATGGAGACGATCACAAGACAGGTGAAACAGATCAGGGTGTGACAGGTAGGATGCCACCATGGCATCCTACCTGGGCGCATACCTGGTTGACCGGGGTGTCGGCGGTGGAAGTCGGCAATGAGGGCTGGAACCAGGATGTCTCTAGCAGGAATCCAGCACCTCTCCTCCGGGCCGTAACCCTCCCAGTCAGCCAGGTACTGGAAACCCCTGCCCCGTGTTCGAAAACCCAGGAGATGTTTCCCCGTGTATGCCGGATGGCCATCAATGTCACAGGGAGAGGGTGGGCCTGGGGACAGAAGACTGAGATATGGGCTTAATCCTAAACACATGGAACGTAGGGTGAATACAGAGGGTACGGGGTAACAAGAGATGGACAGCAGTGGAATTAAGGACTCTAGAGCTGGGAAACGGACCAATGAAACAAGGGGACAGTTTGCGGGACTCTAAAGAGGCAGGTCCCGTGTGGACAGACATACCCTCTGCCCAATGCGGTAGCGGGGAGCTGGAGTCCAGCGGGAAGCTGGAGTCCAGCGGCAGTATGCTGGAGTTGGTCTTGAGAAGTGCTACCCGAGCTCTTTTCCAGGTACGTTGACAGTGGGGGAGAACATCTGGGCCAAGGGTACATTGAATCCCGGTTCTTGTTCTGGGAAGAGTGGAGGTTGATACCCCGTGGAGCACTCGAAAGGTGAGAGTCCCGTGGCTGTACAGAGAAGGGTATTCCGGGCATACTCCACCCAGACCAGTTGTCAGCTCCAGGTAGTGGGGTTGGTTGAGACCAGGCATCTTAGGGTGGTCTCCAGGTCCTGGTTAGCTCACTCTGGCTGGACGTTTGACTGGTGATGGAACCCGGAATATAGGCTGGCCGACGCCACAATATGGGTGCAGAACACCTTCCAGAACTGAGACGAGAACTGAGGACCCCAGTCAAAAACCATAGACACTGGGAGTCCATGGATCCTGAAGACGTGCTGCACCATGAGCTGGGCCGTCTCCTTGGCAGAAGGTAGTTTGGGGAGAGGGATGAAAAGAGCGGCCTTTGAGAATCGATCCACCATTGTCAGAATGACGGTGTTGCCATCAGACGGGGGAAGCCCAGTGACAAAATCCAGAGAGATATGAGACCAGGGAAAATGAGGGACTGGTAGTGGCTGAAGGACAGGAGGAGCTTGCCGTGGAGTCTTGTTCTGAAAACTGTGCATGCGAAGGCAGCGACGTCAGGAACCATTGTGGGCCACCAGAAAAGTTGTCAGAGGAATGCTAGGGTACGGCGGGAACCAGGATGACAGGTCAGCCTGGAGGAATGAGCCTATTCCAGAACCGGACTGATTTAGGGACAAACAGCCAGGTTCTCAATATCCCAACCCACTGAGGCTGCAAGGCATGAGGTAGGGAGAATGGTTTCGGAGACTGAGTGTTTGTCAGAGGAACTGTATAGGTGGAAGGAGCGTCAGACTTCACATTCTTGGACCCTGGGCGGTAGGAAATGATGTAGTTAAATATTGTAGGCCGCCAGGCCTGCCTGGAGTTAAGGCACTTTGCTGAACGGAGATATTCCACATTTTTATGGTTGGTCCAGACCAGGAATGGCTGTTCTGCTCCTTCCAGCCAGTGCCTCCACTTTTCCAACGCCATCTTGACCGCCAGGAGTTCTCAGTTGCCTACATCGTAGTTCCTCTCTCCAGGATTGAGACGATGGGACAGGAAGGCAGGGTGCAGTAACCCGAATGAAACGGCGGTAGAAATTAGCAAAACCCAAGACACGTTGGAACTGCACCCTGGACGTAGGTTGAGGCCAATCCACCACTGCTTTCACCTTTCCATGATCTATCTGGAATTTTCCCTCAGCGATGACATATCCCAGAAAGGAGATTGTAGAGTGGTGGAACTCATACTTCTCAACTTTCACAAAAATTGGTTCTCCAGGAGGAGCTGAAGGACCGGTCTGACATGAAGAACATGTTCTTGGGCAGACCGGGAAAAAAACAGGATGTCGTCAAGGTAGATGAACACAAAATGGTTTAGCATGTCCTGGAGCACATCGTTTACCAGAGCCTGGAAGACAGCTGGTTAGTCCAAACGGCATGACCTGGTACTCAATGTGTTGAATGCTGTCTTCCACTCATCTCCTTCACGTATCCGAACCACGTAGTCGGCATTTCGAAGGTCCAGCTTGGAAAAAATGGTGGCCCCCTGAAGAGGTTCAAAAGGAGAGGAATGGTAGGGGGTAACGATTCTTAACCGTAATGTCATTTAGACCCCGGTAGTCAATGCAATTCCCCACAAAGAAAAACCCTGCGCCGGCAGGAGATGCAGACAGACGGACAGCCCCAATTGCCAGAGACTCCTCTATGTACTCCTCCATGGCCTTGGTCTCCGGCCCAGATAGAGAATATAGCCTACCACGAGGTGGTGTGGTGCCTGGGAGGAGATCAATGGCAGAATCATAAGAACGGTGTGGGGGAAGAGAAGTAGCCCATGCCTTGCTGAAGACCTCCAGGAGGTCTTGGTACTCTGTGGGGACGGCAGGGAAATCAGAGACTTGACTTAAGCCCTGAGGAGGCCGTCTCGGAGAAGGCTGCGCTGCTTTGAGGCAATGGGAATGGCAGAACGGACTCCAACCCAGGATTGAAGTTGTAGTCCAGTCAATAACGGGGTTGTGTTCTTTGAGCCAGGACAATCCTAAAACAGGAACATGGGGAGACTCAATGAGGAGAAGCTGTATAGCATCACTGTGATTTCATGAAACCCGCAGATTAACAGGAACAGTGCTGTGGGAATGGAGCGGCCGTGCAGTGCTCTAGCGTCCATGGGATCAGAGAGGAGTTGAGTGGGGATACCTAATTCAGGAACTAGGGTAGCGCCATAAAACTCTCATCCGCCCCAAAGTCAATAAGCACTGGAGAGATTTAGACTGGTCTCCCAACAGCAGTATCACAAAAAAAGGAGTGCGGTTGATGGGATTTAGATGATTCCCAGTCTGGTATGTGTATGTGTATGTTTACCTACTACAGAAATAGGTATCAACTGGGCAGGTGGCTATATAATGTCCCACAGCCCCACAGTACAGACAACTGTTGGAACTTAGGCTAAATTGCATAGGTTCTGGAGTATCTAACTCACCCTTCGCCGATGACTCTCGGACTTCCAGATTCCTTCGAAGGTGAGCGAGCCACTGTGGATGAACGAGTAACCTAGGCCAGACCTCTCACTCCTGCGTTCCCTTAGACGTCCATAAATTCTAAAGGTGAGGGCGATGAGGGAATCGAGGTCCACCAGTAATTCCAGAACAGTTAGCTCATCTTTTACCACCTCAGATAATCCGTGAAGAAAAGTATCAAAATGTGCAGAAGTCAACAGCGTAGTCTGCCACACTACGGGAGTCTTGACATAATTCAAGATATTTTCGGGCCGCCTCTCTCCCAGATACCAAAGAACCGAACACCTTCGGTGTTCACCATTTCACACCATTTCCCTCATTAAAATGCAAATCAATTTATAACATTTTTGACATGCGTTTTTCTGGATTTTTTTGTTGTTATTCTGTCTCTCACTGTTCAAATAAACTGCAGAACTGTGCCATCAGAGTCCCTGGGTTCGCGCCCAGGCTCTGTCGTCACGGCCGGGAGGTTCGTGGGGCAACGCACAATTGGCCTAGCGTGAGGGCTGGGCGCAGTGTGTGCTAGCCAAGGTGGCCAGGTGCACGGTGTTTCCTCCGGTGCATTGGTGCAGCTGGCTTCCGGGTTAGATGCGGCTTCGGAGGACGCATGACTTTCAACCTTCGTCTCTCCCGAGCCCGTACGGGAGTTGTAGTGATGAGACAAGATAGTAGCTACTACAACAATTGGATACCACGAAATTGTGGAGAAAAAGGGGTAAAATTTAATAAAAAAAATAAAATAAAAAAAATCATAGACGGATAATTTCTTTGTCAGTGGGCAAACATACAAAATCAGTAGGGGATCAAATACTTTCTCCCCTCACTGTATATTGTTTGCAAACGTTAAACACAGTTTAATAAGTTATTAATTCAATCAAAAACAGTAAAAGGTTAAAACGTTTGATAAAACAGCTTTTAGAACATTAGAATAATAAGGAATGGATATAAATGTGTTGTACTAACAGGGAGTGTCTGAATTTCCATAGAGAATGTTTTATTTTGTTATTATGTTACATGGTGCACAGTGGCCGAATAACAGATCGAGCTTGATTATTTCACAGAAGACCAGCTTCACTGCACTGTCACTGGAGAATTCAGAAGAACAATCTCAAGATCTTGGGCTTGAAGACCTGCGTCTTGCTGCCGTCCATGTTCTCGACCAGCCCTCCAGGTCCTCCAGGTCCTCCAGGGCTCTATCCATCTTGTCCTTGGGGACTTCCACACCCATGATCTTTGGTATCAACAGCTGAAACACAAAGACAGCCTTTTGTCATGTACAACCCAAATGTGTTGGATTCAGAAACATGATATTATGCCATGAAAAATGAGAAGACATGAGATCAGACAACCTCCTCTCTCAAAATTGAACATAACAAGATACTTGGACACTGAGATACAAAACAGCTCTGTATCAAACGCTTATAACATTGCTTGTTGCAATGCAGAAGAAGAGTGGGATGTCAATTTCCTAACCTGTGAAAATCGAAGAGCCACATTCAATCACACTTGCTTTGGCAATGTGTATGCTGCAGTCTAACCACTGCATTTATCTGATTAAAGTAATACCATTATAATTTAACTAGGCAAGTCAGTTAAGAACAAATACTTTTTTTTACAATGACCCCAGCCAAATCCAGAAGACGCTGGGCCAATTGTGCGCTGCCCTTCGGGACTCCCAAACCCAGCCGGATGTGATGCAGCCTGGATTTGAACTAGGGCCTGCAGTGACACCTCTTGCACTGAGATGCAGTGCCTTAGACCTCTGTGCCACTCGGGAGCTATTACCTGAATCAACTTGGTGCATGACTATTTGACCACAGGAAAAAGGTATGCTTAAGCTACTGAGTCAATATTGCTATCCGGGTTTACTGAATGAAGCCCAAAGTTCTTCAAAGTACAATGTGAAAACAACTCTACATTCGATCTTGTAATAGCGTCACCTACCCTGAGCCAATACATCTTGGAGCCATGCATACGTATTCCCATGTGCTGCCAGGACAGTTCTTCATTGACACGGGTGAGCTTCTGCAAGTTGGCTGGATTCCCGTGGTCTGCGGTCTTGTGCTTCTATGCCAATTTATCGGACTGTTCTACCCATAAACCACATACCACGCCAGTCCCTGGTGAGTGAGAAGAATTCCCGACCCTTCTCCCTAGAACACTCCCTGAACTCGCATGCAAACCAATGATTCATATGCCAGTCAAAGGTTTGGAGACACCTACTCATTCCCAGGTTTTTCCTTTTTTAAACGATTTTCTACATTGTAGAAAAGTAGTGAAGACATAAAAACTATGAAATAACAGATATGGAATAATGTAGTAACCAAAAAAGTGTTAAACAAATCTAAATATATTTGAGATTCTTAAAAGTAGCCACCCTTTGCCTTGATGACAACTTTGTACACTCTTAGCATTCTCTCAACCAGCTTCATGAGGTAGTCACCTGGAATGCATTTCAATTAACAGGTGTGCCTTGTTAAAAGTTCATTTGTGGAATTTCTTTCCTTCTTAATGTGTTTGAGCCAATCAGTTGTGTTGTGACAAGGTAGGGGTGGTGTACAGCAAATAGCACTATT
Source organism: Oncorhynchus gorbuscha (assembly GCF_021184085.1). Classification (NCBI taxonomy): domain Eukaryota; kingdom Metazoa; phylum Chordata; class Actinopteri; order Salmoniformes; family Salmonidae; genus Oncorhynchus; species Oncorhynchus gorbuscha. The sequence continues at coordinate 72,897,025 of NC_060183.1, read as the reverse complement.
TGGTAAAAGACGAAGTCCATATTATGGCAAGAACAGGTTAAGTAAGCAAAGAAAAACAACAGACTATCATTACTTTAAGACATGAAGGTCAGTCAATGCGTAAAATTTCAAAACCATCAAGCGCTATGATGAAACTGGCTCTCATGAGGACCGCCACAGGAAGGTAAGACCCAGCGTTACCTCTGCTGCAGAGGATAAATTCATTTGAGTTACCAGCCTCAGAAATTGCAGCCCAAATAAATGCTTCACAGAGTTCAAGTAACAGACACATCTCAACATCAACTGTTCAGAGGAGACTGCGTGAATCAGGCCTTCATGGTCAAATTGCTGCAAATAAACTACTACTAAAGGACACCAATAATAAGAAGAGACTTGCTTGGGCCAAGAAACACAAGCAATGCACATTAGACAGGTGGCAATCTGTCCTTTGTTCTGATGAGTTCAAATTTGAGATTTTTGGTTCCCACCACTGTGTCTTTGTGAGACGCAGAGTAGGTGAACGGATGATCTCTGCATGTGTGTTTCCCACCGTGAAGCAAGGAAGAGGAGGTGTGATGGTGTGGAGGTGCTTTGCTGGTGACACTGTCAGTGATTTATTTAGAATTCAAGGCACCAGCATGGCTACTACAGCATTCTGCCGCGATACGCCACCCCATCTGGTTTGCGCTTATTGGGACTATCATTTGTTTTTCATGACCCAACACACTTCCAGGAAGTGTAAGCGCTACTTGACCAAGAAGGAGAGTGATGGAGTGCTGCATCAAATGACCTAGCCTCCACAATCAACCGACCTCAACCCAATTGAGCCACTGGTTTGGGATGAGTTGGACCGCAGAGTGAAGGAAAAGCAGCCAACAAGTGCTCAGCATATGTGGGAACTCCTTCAAGACTGTTGGAAAAGCATTCCAGGTGAATGCTGAGTGTGCAAAGCTGTCATCAAGGCTAAGGTTGGCAACTTTGAAAAATGCTAAATCTAAAATATATTTTGATTTGTTTAACACTTTTTTGGTTACTACATGATTCCATGTGTTATATCATAGTTTTGATGTCTTCACTATTATTCTACAATGTAGAAAATAGTAAAAATAAAGAAAAACCTTTGTATGAGTAGGTGTGTCCAAACGTTTTACTTGTACTGTGTATACTAGATAAGTAGTTCTCAAATGGTTTTGCCTCGGGACCCAAATTGAACCAGGTTGTCTCATTTGCTAATAATGCTAATTACATGACAAAGTAACAACATTCCCACCTCTTTCATAAGAAGTTTGGAACCACCAAGACTCTTCAGTCAGGCCTTTATGGTAGAGTGGCCAGCCCACTTGAAGTTTGCCAAAAAGGCATCTAAAGGACTCTGACCATGAGAAACAAGATTCTCTGGTCTGATGAAACCAAGATTCTCTGGCCTGAATGCCAAGTGTCATATCTGGAGGAAACCTGGCACCATCCCTACGTTGAAGCATGGTGGTGGTAGCATCATGCTGTGGGGATGTTTTTCAGCCGCAGGGACTGGGAGACTAGTTTTTATAGAGGGAAAGACGAACGGAGCAAAGTCTAGATCCTTGATGAAAACCTGATCCAGAGAGCTCAGGACCTCAGATTGGGGCAAAGGTTCACCTTCCAACAGGACAACGACCCTAAGCACACAGCCAAGAAAATGCAGGAGTGGCTTCAGGACAAGTTCTGAATGTCCTTGAGTGGCCCAGCTAGAGCCCAGACTTGAACCCAAACAAACATCCCTGGAGAGACCTGAAAATAGCTGTGCAGCGACACTCTCCATCCAACCTGACAGAGCTCGAGAGGATCTGCAGAGAACAATAGGAGAAACTCCTCAAATACAGATGTGCCAAGCTTGTTGAGTCATACCCAAGAAGACTCGAGCCTGTAATCGCTGCCAAGAGTGCTTAAACAAAGTACTGAGTGAAGGGTCTGAATACTTATGTAAATGTGATATTTCAGTTTTAATTTTTTTATACATTTGTCAAAAATTCTAAACTTTGTATCTTTTTGTTTTGTTATTATGTGGTAGTGTAGATTTATGAGGGGGAGGACGAATCAATTTTAGAATAAGGCTGTAACAACAAAATGTGGAAAAAGTGAAGGAGTCTGAATACTTTTCGAATGCACTGTAGTTACAACAATGGTTAAAATAAATTTCAACGATTTGGTTACCCATTTACTTGTGCTTGCCAATGTCATACAGTCTGGCTGCTTGTTGGCTACATCTGCTGGCCAAATAGGGGAGCAACAGCCTAACAGCCCACACACCTGAAGCATATTATCGTCAGGCAAGCTTTATCAAGCTGGCTCTGCTACACTACAGCAAGTGATGTGACGATTGATACTGGAGCTCCGATTCAGATTTCAAAGCGCTATTGATCTAACACAATGTACCGATTTGAAGCTTTGTTTGATCACGTGGTTTTAACCAATCAGCTTCCAGGATTAGACCAACCCATTGTATAAATGGCAATTATAAACTGGGTGGTTCGAGCCCTGAATGCTGATTGGCCGACAGCCGTGGTATATCAGACCGTATACCATGGGTATGACAAATCAAGTATTTTTACTGCTCTATTTACGTTGGTAACTAGTTTATAATAACAATATGGCACATTGCGTTGTGCTTGAGAACAACCCTTAGCTGTGGTAAATTGGCCATGTAACACATCCCCTCAGGCCTTATTGATAAATATACCAAGGCTAAGGGCTGTATCCAGGCACTCCGCATTGTGTCGTGCTTAAGAACAAACCTTAGCTGTGGTATATTGGCCATATACTGTTGTGTATTAATGTGACATACATGACGTCACCACGTCATTAAAGGAATGGAGGGTTTGATGCACCGACAGTGATGGAGTAAAGACATCTTGAAGTTTACCTCTGAGTCTGGTTGATTCAATTCAGTATCACATCCAAACTTAGCACAATTCATAATTATAGGATTGAACTTATACCATGATTCAAATAATCAAAGCTTGATAAGTTGGTTATTTGAATCAGTTGTGTAGGCCTAGGGCAAAAAACAAAATGTGCACCCAGTCTCAGGACTGAGTTAAGGAAACACTGTTCTAGAGTGTGGAGTATTTAAGTGATAATGCCCTCGAAGCCGGTGTTTGGAGGAAATATTGGCACAGGTGTTGTTAGGCCCGAGATGAAGTCGAGGTCAGACAAACCGTGCCTATATATCCTCCAAACACCGGCTTCGAGGGCATTATCAGTTTTATACAACGGGTTACCAACATATTCAAATAATGATTGACATATTTTCATGAAAAAATATATTTTAATGAATTCATTCATAGTATTTCATCCTTCCACAAGATAAAGTCCCGGCACAAATCTAGGGTTGCTACTCAAACTGGCTGGTCGTTCATTCTATCGGTTCAGTTGCTAGAGACGTGACATACTGGCTGGCAATGTTCGCATCCCTTGCTTGCTAGCTACCCAACTATGGATAATTTACAGTCACGTCAAACAGTGCAACCAGAATAACAGCAAATTAGCTGCATTTGTGTTTGTTTAAGCTGTTTTCTAGTGACATTTATTTTGACACATCCATAACAATGAGCTAATGATGCACGATTTCACACGTAGAAAATGTGCTCTCTTGTCAGGACACTGTTGTTCAGATGAGCTAACCAACAACACAGCTAACACAATGACTTCAAGCTGAAGCTGGAAAGACAGCAAACTGGCTGCACTTTGTTTCTTTGACCTGTTTTCTATTGATAGATCTTTGTTTATATCAATTGAAATGATTCTGATTCATGATTTCGACTAGCTGAGAAAAGCTGCCTGCCTGTTTGCTCATCCCGACTACCGGCATGTTCATTACTATGGGACAGCTGGAGATTAGATTTGAATATTGAAACAATGTTGCAAAAGTCAGAGAGACAGACAGCAAGGTTCATACAAATCTCCGCAGTTGAAAACGTAATGATAGTCAAAGAAATGTAAGATAATGTCTAGATGCTTTTTATCATGGAGATCAAGTTCATGGCTGGCTGGGCTGATGAGACAGTAGATTGTGCAGTCAGATGGAACAAAATCAAATCAAATCAAATCAAATTGTATTTGTCACATGCAGATGTTAGTGCGAGTGTAGCAAAATGCTTGTGCTTCTAGTTCCGACAATGCAGTAATAACCAACAAGTAATCTAGCTAACAATTCCAAAACTACTACCTTATAGACACAAGTGTAAGGGGATAAAGAATATGTACATAAAGATATATGAATGAGTGATAGTACAGAGCGGCATAGGCAAGATACAGTAGATGGTATTGAGTGCAGTATATACATATGAGATGAGTATGTAAACAAAGTGGCTAGTGATACATGTGTTACATAAGGATGCAGTAGATGATATAGAGTACAGTATATACGTATACATATGAGATGAATAATGTAGGGTATATAAACATTATATTAGGTAGCATTGTTTAAAGTGGCTAGTGATATATTTTACATCATTTCCCATCAATTCCCATTATTAAAGTGGCTGGAGTTGAGTCAGTGTGTTGGCAGCAGCCACTCAATGTTAGTGGTGGCTGTTTAACAGTCTGATGGCCTTGAGATAGAAGCTGTTTTTCAGTCTCTCGGTCCCAGCTTTGATGCACCTGTACTGACCTCGCCTTCTGGATGATAGCGGGGTGAACAGGCAGTGGCTCGGGTGGTTGCTGTCCTTGATGATCTTTATGGCCTTCCTGTCACATCGGGTGGTGTAGGTGTCCTGGAGGGCAGGTAGTTTGCCCCCGGTGATGCGTTGTGCAGACCTCACTACCCTCTGGAGAGCCTTACGGTTGTGGGCGGAGCAGATGCCGTACCAGGCGGTGATACAGCCCGACAGGATGCTCTCGATTGTGTATCTGTAGAAGTTTGTGAGTGCTTTTGGTGACAAGCCGAATTTCTTCAGCCTCCTGAGGTTGAAGAGGCGCTGCTGCGCCTTCTTCACGATGCTGTCTGTGTGGGTGGACCAATTCAGTTTGTCTGTGATGTGTACGCCGAGGAACATAGAACTTACTACCCTCTCCACTACTGTTTCATCGATGTGGATAGGGGGGGTGAGAGTAAATAGGCATTTTAACGTCATAGATTTAGCCAGTGACAACTTGCGGAATAGACACCGGGTGGAATGCATTTTTAACCAATCAGCATTCAAGATTAGACCCACTCGTTGTATAAAACCTGTTAGTTCATATGCCTTGCAACCGTGATACACAGGCCTAAAGGCAGAGACAATAAGAAGAAGGCAACAGAATAAATTCAACCACACCTTTGTTTCATCACAAAACCGGAGAGCAACCTCTGCCATAATCTCCACCCGGCACAGCCAGAAGAGGACTGGCCACCCCTCATAGCCTGGTTCCTCTCTAGGTTTCTTCCTAGGTTTTGGCCTTTCTAGGGAATTTTTCCTAGCCACCGTGCTTCTACACCTACATTGCTTGCTGTTTGGGGTTTTAGGCTGGATTTCTGTACAGCACTTTGAGATATTAGCTGATGTAAGAAGGGCTATATAAATCAATTTGATATTGCATGTAACAAACAGTTACATGACCTAAAGCATGGTCAAGCAAGTTAATGTTTCCAACATCTTCGGACGACAAAACAACTATTTAGAACCACAGAGAGTTACCGCAAATCGCAAAGAAAACAGGACCTACCTCCACCATTCCAGTACTACTTCAATTTCAAAATCATCAAATCACCTATGCTTAGTCTAATACATTGACAACTAAAAGATACCAAAAACAATTAAGTCCAATCAACATAAGCTAAATATGATGTGGCTGTCCATGGTTCTGATTTCTGTGTGCGTGTCTGTGTGCGTTCGCGCAAGTAGAAAAAAACATATTGCCATCCTCCTTTCTTTCATGTTGACGAAACGGTCTATCACACAGTCATACAGTACCTACTTTTATTTTTTGTTGTCCTCCTAGGCTACCTGGCTAAAATGCTTCCTCGCTAGCCTAACTTCCATAAATGGGCAATGTCAGCTAGTTAACATTAGCTTTCTACATCTAGCTACAGTTGAAGTCAGAAGTACATATACCTTAGCCAAATACATTTAAACTCAGTTTTTTCACAATTCCTGAAATTGAATTGAAATTCCCTGTTTTAGGTCAGTTAGGATCACCACTTTATTTTAAGTGAAATGTGAAATGTCAGAATAATAGTAGAGAATTATTTATTTCAGCTTTTATTTCATTCATCACATTCCCAGTGGGTCAGAAGTTTACATTGTTAGGTTCTTATTTTTCAGAGGAAATAACCCACGGACACTAGAGAAGCTTTAACCAAGTTTAATCATTCCCAAAGGTTCTGTACAGCTGTAATCAGACAGCAAAACATTTCAGACATCACAGTTATATACTTCCTACTTAAAAGACACTCCCTCTCTCCATCCTTAGTTTATGCCCAAGAGAAAGAAGGTAACCAGATACTAACCCTGATTACTCCCTTAAGGGGAACTGACCTCACCCCTCACCTCAACCCCTCCTTCACCTAATCCACAGCTCTCCTCTCCTCCATCAAACACATTCCAAAGCCTTCTGGGTTGTTACAGACTCTTTCTATTCAAGGCTTCGTCTCTATCATTTATTTCATATCTCAATGTTCAAAGTTTAGCCGATTCCAACAAGGCCAACAGTCAGTGTCCAGAATTCAGTTACTTTATAGGCCTGCAGTCAGTGTCCAGATTTCAGTTACTTTATAGGCCAGCAGTCAGTTTCCAGATTTCAGTTACTTTATAGGCCAGCAGTCAGTTTCCAGATTTCAGTTACTTTATAGGCCAGCAGTCAGTTTCCAGATTTCAGTTACTTTATAGGCCTGCAGTCAGTGTCCAGATTTCAGTTACTTTATAGGCCAGCAGTCAGTTTCCAGATTTCAGTTACTTTATAGGCCTGCAGTCAGTTTCCAGATTTCAGTTACTTTATAGGCCAGCAGTCAGTTTCCAGATTTCAGTTACTTTATAGGCCAGCAGTCAGTTTCCAGATTTCAGTTACTTTATAGGCCAGCAGTCAGTTTCCAGATTTCAGTTACTTTATAGGCCTGCAGTCAGTTTCCAGATTTCAGTTACTTTATAGGCCAGCAGTCAGTTTCCAGATTTCAGTTACTTTATAGGCCAGCAGTCAGTTTCCAGATTTCAGTTACTTTATAGGCCAGCAGTCAGTTTCCAGATTTCAGTTACTTTATAGGCCTGCAGTCAGTTTCCAGATTTCAGTTACTTTATAGGCCAGCAGTCAGTTTCCAGATTTCAGTTACTTTATAGGCCTGCAGTCAGTTTCCAGATTTCAGTTACTTTATAGGCCTGCAGTCAGTGTCCAGATTTCAGTTACTTTATAGGCCAGCAGTCAGTTTCCAGATTTCAGTTACTTTATAGGCCTGCAGTCAGTTTCCAGAATTCAGTTACTTTATAGGCCTGCAGTCAGTGTCCAGATTTCAGTTACTTTATAGGCCAGCAGTCAGTTTCCAGATTTCAGTTACTTTATAGGCCAGCAGTCAGTTTCCAGATTTCAGTTACTTTATAGGCCAGCAGTCAGTTTCCAGATTTCAGTTACTTTATAGGCCTGCAGTCAGTGTCCAGATTTCAGTTACTTTATAGGCCAGCAGTCAGTTTCCAGATTTCAGTTACTTTATAGGCCTGCAGTCAGTTTCCAAATTTCAGTTACTTTATAGGCCAGCAGTCAGTTTCCAGATTTCAGTTACTTTATAGGCCAGCAGTCAGTTTCCAGATTTCAGTTACTTTATAGGCCAGCAGTCAGTTTCCAGATTTCAGTTACTTTATAGGCCTGCAGTCAGTTTCCAGATTTCAGTTACTTTATAGGCCAGCAGTCAGTTTCCAGATTTCAGTTACTTTATAGGCCAGCAGTCAGTTTCCAGATTTCAGTTACTTTATAGGCCAGCAGTCAGTTTCCAGATTTCAGTTACTTTATAGGCCTGCAGTCAGTTTCCAGATTTCAGTTACTTTATAGGCCAGCAGTCAGTTTCCAGATTTCAGTTACTTTATAGGCCTGCAGTCAGTTTCCAGATTTCAGTTACTTTATAGGCCTGCAGTCAGTGTCCAGATTTCAGTTACTTTATAGGCCAGCAGTCAGTTTCCAGATTTCAGTTACTTTATAGGCCTGCAGTCAGTTTCCAGATTTCAGTTACTTTATAGGCCAGCAGTCAGTGTCCAGATTTCAGTTACTTTATAGGCCAGCAGTCAGTTTCCAGATTTCAGTTACTTTATAGGCCAGCGGTCAGTTTCCAGATTTCAGTTACTTTATAGGCCAGCGGTCAGTGTCCAGATTTCAGTTACTTTATAGGCCAGCAGTCAGTTTCCAGATTTCAGTTACTTTATAGGCCAGCGGTCAGTTTCCAGATTTCAGTTACTTTATAGGCCAGCAGTCAGTTTCCAGATTTCAGTTACTTTATAGGCCAGCAGTCAGTGTCCAGATTTCAGTTACTTTATAGGCCAGCAGTCAGTTTCCAGATTTCAGTTACTTTATAGGCCAGCGGTCAGTTTCCAGATTTCAGTTACTTTATAGGCCAGCAGTCAGTGTCCAGATTTCAGTTACTTTATAGGCCAGCAGTCAGTTTCCAGATTCCAGTTACTTTATAGGCCAGCAGTCAGTTTCCAGATTTCAGTTACTTTATAGGCCAGCAGTCAGTGTCCAGATTTCAGTTACTTTATAGGCCTGCAGTCAGTTTCCAGATTTCAGTTACTTTATAGGCCAGCAGTCAGTCTCCAGATTTCAGTTACTTTATAGGCCAGCAGTCAGTTTCCAGATTTCAGTTACTTTATAGGCCAGCGGTCAGTTTCCAGATTTCAGTTACTTTATAGGCCAGCGGTCAGTGTCCAGATTTCAGTTACTTTATAGGCCAGCAGTCAGTTTCCAGATTTCAGTTACTTTATAGGCCAGCGGTCAGTTTCCAGATTTCAGTTACTTTATAGGCCAGCAGTCAGTTTCCAGATTTCAGTTACTTTATAGGCCAGCAGTCAGTTTCCAGATTTCAGTTACTTTATAGGCCAGCAGTCAGTGTCCAGATTTCAGTTACTTTATAGGCCAGCAGTCAGTTTCCAGATTTCAGTTACTTTATAGGCCAGCGGTCAGTTTCCAGATTTCAGTTACTTTATAGGCCAGCAGTCAGTGTCCAGATTTCAGTTACTTTATAGGCCAGCAGTCAGTTTCCAGATTCCAGTTACTTTATAGGCCAGCAGTCAGTTTCCAGATTTCAGTTACTTTATAGGCCAGCAGTCAGTGTCCAGATTTCAGTTACTTTATAGGCCTGCAGTCAGTTTCCAGATTTCAGTTACTTTATAGGCCAGCAGTCAGTGTCCAGATTTCAGTTACTTTATAGGCCAGCAGTCAGTTTCCAGATTTCAGTTACTTTATAGGCCAGCGGTCAGTTTCCAGATTTCAGTTACTTTATAGGCCAGCAGTCAGTGTCCAGATTTCAGTTACTTTATAGGCCAGCAGTCAGTTTCCAGATTTCAGTTACTTTATAGGCCTGCAGTCAGTTTCCATATTTCAGTTACTTTATAGGCCTGCAGTCAGTTTCCATATTTCAGTTACTTTATAGGCCAGCAGTCAGTGTCCAGAACTGTTACTATTCAATTTAACCCATATTAACTTAAATTATGACTATTCTGTTTATTCATGGATACAGGGATACTCTTGAATGGGATATCAAAAGTGTATGTACACAGGTTATCCCCAATAAGACCTTAAGTGGGATATGAGCTACTATCCGGAATACTGTGCATGTGTAAATGTGGTCAGTGTGAGTTGCTATGGCTGCGTTTACACAGGCAGCCCAAATCTGATTGAAAAAAATCAGAATTGGGCTGCCCATAGTAATGACCATCAAGAAGAGGTATATCATTGGTAAAGATATTTTTGTAGCTGTTAAGTTGTACGTTTTTTTTTTGTTCTCCAGGGGAAACTAACTTCTAAGGATGTGTTTAGAGAGGCAGCCCAATTCTGATATTGTTTTCATTAATTGTTCTTTTGACCAATCAGATCAGCTCTGAAAAAGATTGATAAAATAATTTCACATCAGGTCAAAAGACCAATTAGTTGGCAAAAATATCAGAATTGGTCTGCCTGTGTAAATACAGCCTAACATCCCCTCCCACCATGACAGTGATAAAGCAAAAGAGAAGGGGACTCTTGTATGGTCTACTAAATAAAAGTTGTGGTCTACTACATATGGAAAAACAAAGCAAATTGTTAAAAACAAAAAGATTAAGGTAATCAACACAAAATACCTTGGGTTTACAATTATCGTAATGTATTTCTTTTTTATTATTTTACATTCGGCCTATTCTCCAATCTTCATGTCATTATAATTACAATTGAAATGCTTTATTAGCACCCTTAAGTTTTTGACATTTGACATGAGATGGTCCCAATACTAAGGCCATGTTGGTTGCTTCAGATAAATACCTTGTTATAAAGGGCCTTGATCTAGCCAATTCTTCAATCATAATCTCAGTACAGTTAACCAGATAATTATGCTACAGTTTGTGTACATCTGTGATGCAACATTTTGTATCAAATGTGAATAAAAATCCAGTATTGGAAGAAGGCATGATCAACATGGCGGTAGATGCTAGCCATTGCAGCACATGTGACTGCATGGTCTTATATCCTCACCATGTAGGCACAGGTTATATTACTACAATTTAATCTAATTCCCTCTGCACTTAAGCTACAGTAGCCTACTTTAAATAGTTTTTTTTCTCAATTTGTCCAGTTTTACCCATAACAGAATAGGTCCAACTATTACCCCCCACTGCTGGCCATAATAAAAAAAATTGCAGGAATAATGACGCTTGTTTAAAGATCACAGAAGGTAGGTTGCACTATAATTGGGGAGGATGGTCTTGTGGTAATGGCTGGAGCGGAATTAGTGGAATGGTATCAAATACATCAAACACATGGTTTCCATGTGTTTGATGGCATTACATTATATTATTATTATTATTACATTAGCTCCGTTCCAGACATTATTATGAGCTGTCCTCCCCTCAGCAGACTCCTGTGCAACAGATCTAGGTTCAGATTGCTCTATCCCCAATTCTAGAGGGAGTCGGCCCCTTTAACAGTGGTGAGGCACAACTTCTACCAAGCCTTGTCCCACACTATGTGCTGAAATCAACTCTTCTATTGTTGTAATTCCACACTTTAATCAGAGATTTGACTTATACCTGAGCAACTAGTCGTGACTAAATGTTTCAAGTATGACACAAATATTATTTTTCACAATTTACATAAACTCCAGAATGTTATGAAGAGTGACCAGATGAATTGCAATTAATTGCAAAGTCCCTCTTTGCCATGCAAATGAACTGAATACCCAAAAAACATTTCCACTGGATATCAGCCCTGCCACAAAAGGACCAGCTGACATGTCAGTGATTCTCTCGTTAACACAGGTGTGAGTGTTGACGAGGACAAGGCTGGAGATCACTGTCATACTGATTGAGTTCGAATAACAGACTGGAAGCTTCAAAAGGAGGATGGTGCTTGGAATCATTGTTCTTCCTCTGTCAACCATGGTTACCTGCAAGGAAACATGCCGTCATCCTTGCTTTGCACAAAAAGGGCTTCACAGGCAAGGATATTGCTACCAGTAAGATTGCACCTAAATCAACCATTTATCGGATCATCAAGAACTTCAAGGAAAGCGGTTCAATTGTTGTGAAGGCTTCAGGGCGCCCAAAAAAGTCCAGCAAGCACCAGGACCGTCTCCTAAAGTTGATTCAGCTGCGGGATCGGGGCACCACCAGTACAGAGATTGCTCAGGAATGGCAGGAGGCAGGTGTGAGTGCATCTGCGCGCACAGTGAAGCGAAGACTTTGAGGATGGCCTGGTGTCAAGAAGGCCAGCAATGAAGCCACTTTTCTCCAGGAAAAACATCAGGGACAGACTGATATTCTGCAAAAGGTACAGGGATTGGACTGCTGAGGACTGGGGTAAAGTCATTTTCTCTGATGAATCCCCTTTCCGATTGTTTAGGGCACCCGGAAAAAAGCTTGTCCGGAGAAGACAAGGTGAGCACTACCATCAGTACTGTCATGCCAACAGTAAAGCATCCTGAGACCCTTCATGTGTGGGGTTGCTTCTCAGCCAAGGGAGTGGGCTCACTCACAATTTTGCCTAAGAACACAGCCATGAATAAAGAATGGTACCAACACATCCGAGAGCAACTTCTCCCAACCCTCCAGGAACAGTTTGGTGACGAACAATGCCTTTTCCAGCATGATGGAGCACCTTGCCATGAGGCAAAAGTGATAACAAAGTGGCTCGGGGAACAAAACAACAATACTTTAGGTCCATGGCCAGGAAACTCCCCAGACTTTAATCCCATTTAGAACCTGTGGTCAATCCTCAAGAGGCAGGTGGACAAACAAACACCCAAATTCAGACAAACTCCAAGCATTGATTATGCAATGGGAAGCCAATGGGCTGGCCCAGAAGTTAATTGACAGAATGCCAGGGCAGATTGCAGAGGTCTTGAAAAAGAAGGGTCAACACTGCAAATATTGACTCTTTGCATCAACTTCATGTAATTGTCAATAAAAGCCTTTCACACTTATGAAATGCTTGTAACTATACTTCAGTATTCCATAGAAACATCTGACAAAAATATCTAAACACACTAAAGCAGAAAACTTGTGGAAATTAATATTTGTGTCATTCTCAAAACTTTTGGCCACGACTGTGTGTAGAAAATATCTGGCCTATGACACAGCTTGACCAATGAAGTGCCAGGGTAATACAACACCAGCAAATAAAACGAGTGAAATTGCAGGTATGCATACGGATAAAATAATTAAACATGCTTAGTGGTCTACTTCGCAGATTCACAAAGAGTGAATAACAGTCTATTACTGCAATACATTAACTGTTAAATAGTCATATATTTACACACATTTATTTTAATACATACATAAAATGACTATTGAGCTACCTTTTTTCTCGGAAACTAAGACTGTATCCATAAAGATATTGTACAGAGAACATGAAACATGGTAGACTGTCCGTTCATTCACATATAAAACCGTCACCTGTAACATGTTATGAAAGTGTGCTGACTGGTAGAGAACCTTTGCATCCAGATGTTCTATGTGCAGTGGTAGCTTGAATCATCATCAACCTAGAATTCAGTTATGCCATCATAGTTCTGCAGTGGTTTTCTTCATAGGTTCCGACCACCTTGCTCCTTCACTTGTTTCTCTGTGGCCAGATACCACTTCTTCACCTTGGTGTTTTCCATCACATCGTAAAAGGCCTCCAGGTCCTCCATGGATCGGAGGACTCCATACACCGCCTTCAGAAAGAAATAGTCATTATTTACACCCCTGATAACCTATCAAATAATTAAGTCAAGAGTTGGGTGTCTTAAACTCTTAAAATAAAATGTATTTTTATTACTAAATTGAGGTCCCTTGTCAACATGTGTATTCTATTTAACATGTTAATGTAAATTGTACCCAACTGAAATGGAATTTCCTTTCAAACTGTCACAACAACCCAACAAATCTTACCAGATCAGCGAGGTTGGGTTTGTCACCACCCATGAATTTCCTCTTCCTCCCAATAGCTGTTATCCACTCATTCACAGCCATGTACAAATCTTCCCTTACATCGTCCTGTAACTTGTACCTATGTGGGAGCAGGAACAGAGAGGAAGACCAGGCACAAACTCACATTGACCAGCATACTGAAGAGAATGAAATTGAAAACATTCCATATAAAATCTAGTAATTTGCAACGATTGACAGCAATCTGAAACTTACCAGATTTTCAGGACCTTGGAGGCCCAGAACATATAGAAGGCCCCTCCATACTTGGCAAAAGGAACAGAACCAAAGTTGCCCTCACGCACTATGTGGTCATAGGTGGCTAAGGCCTCAGCGGGAGTCCTGTACACATTAGGCTTTATCCGGTTCACTAGCCAGTCATCAGCCCACTGACGCCATCGTACCTCCTCCCTGGAAAGAAGAACAGAGATTTGCCCAGTCCAAAAACTACCTCTAGCTAGCCCATACCCCCTATGAAGTTATGTAGATCTGAAAGAACTTAAATCAATTTGGAGGGTAGCTCCACCCTGTGAAATGTGACATTTTTCAGCTATATTGCTTATACCCATCACTTTACAGATGTACTCTAGCACATGTAGAAAATATTGAACAAATCACAACAATCAAATTCTTAGATCAATACAACATAGAGCTAACTTACTTTCTGGCATGTTTAGATGTGTACACCTCAGTGATCTTAATCTCATTCAACATCACCCAGTATTTGTTAGTGTACTCCAGAACTTCATTCCCCCAGGCATTGGTAGACGGGAGTCTCGGAAAGTACTTTACAACCTCTGACATCGTTCTTTCTCTGCAAAGTAAAAGAGAACAGAGGTATAGAAATAAGTGATATTGTAGGGTTGAAATGCAATAGGTCATTCTGCTTTTTATTTAACTTCATTACTTACTTACTTGTCAATCATGCACGTCTTCATTGCACTGATAATGACAGATGAGTTGTTCAGTTGCTGTTTGACAAGCAATTAGAGAAAGATGGTTTTATTAAACAAAAGGGAAAAAATGGAGTACTTGCTTGAAACACTTTCTTCAAGTTTGAGATCTACTCTGCTTACCACATTTTCTTTCCCCTCCACCATAAGAATGGGCACCGTTTGGTACTCCGATGACCATTTGATCTCCGTGTGCATGACAGGGTTGACTTCCACAACCTTATATGGAAAACCATAGTAGTCGAGGAATGCCCGCACTTTGCTGCAGTATGGACAGGTCTTGTACTGGTATAAGGTAAACGTTAAGTCTGTGGCAAACGTCAGGTCAGAGCCGTGGTTTGTGGGGATGCTATATTGGAGATTGGGGAGCTGTGGGTAAATATACGATTGCATACAGTGTTTATCCCAATATCATTATTTCTGATCCGTTGCAGCAAAACATGACATACTTTCAAAAGTACAGTGCAGCTACATCAAGTTTTGTGGACATCCATGGAAAACCTGTAGACCGTTAGATCGAGAAAGTGACAAATACATCGTAATTAAGAATGCATGAGCCACAATGAATGAGGTTAAACAATGAATTGCGTGACATTGAAGAGTCAAAAGTACGAAGCATAAATTGGTTGAAATCCTTACATTGGGCAATTCATCCTCTGCAAAATGCTGTTGAAATGAGAATTGTATGGTTTGATACAAGCCGACTGCCCCTCCGAACAAAAAAGCAAACCCAAAGACGCGCCTGTTGGTTGCGCGCAGGGGAAGAGTGGAGATGAGTTTGGATCCAAACGTGGTGCCGCCTGTGCCATATGCCCTGGCACTGCACCTCCACGGGAAATTAGATAGTGCAACTGCTAGGCTGATTTTGGCTATCGGAACCCGCAAAACACCCCAGCCAGTCCGCCAAAAACTGTTGTAACTTGAGGCTGACATTTTTGTTTTACACAACCTGCTCCCACAATGCATCTGGTCTGACCAAAAACAGCGAAAACTTCCGTGTTCGTACACACGTGGTTAGGATGTTATATCACCGGCCACGTTCCATACCACCTGCAATGTAGTTGTGCTGCGCAACTTATTATGTGTTTCCTGCCATGTTAAACTCTACTTGCGTTTGAAGAAATCTAATACACATCTGATTGGTCCCAGACCTCCACAAATGTAGGTGTAGTGTTTGACAGGGACGGCTAAATAAGATTTTACATTTTGCGCGTAAGGGGACTTGCCAACAATATAGGCAGTTTGGAACGCAACCACCATTATTGCGCTACACATGTCAGAAGAACATTGTTTCAGATAATGCAACAACTTAAATTTGTCATCTACAAGTAATTAGAATGTTCTGGTCTGGAGTAATGACAGCTATTTTTATTTCTTTTAACATCAGATGAATAACCTTATCAAGAGACATTAGGGCAGCAGGTAGCCTATTGGTTAGAGCGTTGTGCCAGTAACGGAAAGGTTGCGAGATCGAATCCCCGAGCTGACAAGGTAAAAATATGTCGTTCTGCCCCTGAACAAGGCAGTTAACCCACTGCTCCTAAGCCGTCACTGTAAATAATAATTTTCTTAACTGATTTGCCTAGTCAAAAACAACGTTTAAACAAGGTTAATACATCCACACACAGGGCCAGCACAAAAATGTGCATCAACCAAGGGGTACTTTTATATCATTGACATCTCAAACAGCCTGGTTTTCCTCCTCAATTGAATTGCACCCTATGGCCAGGATTCAATCCGATCAGCAGTAAATCTGCGTTAAAGCACGCTGGTCATGTAAAGGTCATTTCAGATTTGCCAACATATGCAACATTTACCTTGAATGCAGTCTCCCTGAATGTGGTAACATTACCTTTAAAAGTTTCATAGCCAACCATGCACAATCTGATTTAATCCAGGCCCAGTCTACTATAGACAAAGACAAAGGAGAAACACAATATAACCACTCCAACTTTATTTTTTAATAATCTGAGATGAAAGGAATAAAATCTAGAACTGATGGTGCTATTGAAAGAAAATCAAACTGTGTGAGCATTATGCACATTTTGACCGTAGGTTTCACTTGACACCTCTGTAATATATATTGTTATGGGCGTGATATAACAGATATGAAGTCATACAATCTGACTGTAGCTTATGAAAAATAAGTTGACAGTCATGATTAGCTGGGAATTGACTACCTTACCTATAGAGGAGTTTGTGTCAGATGACATGACTGTTAATGAGATATTTAGGCCTATATTTTATAGGCCTAATATTAATATCACTATTATTATGAAGAGGCATATCTCTTCTGGAGACTTAGAACAGAGATGTCAAATAAGTGTTACCTACATTTCTTCAGATGCTCTACAATTTACAACTGAATAGTGACATTTAAAAAAAAAACGTATGTAATATGTTCATTTAGTGCTAAAGAGCTGATGCTGCAGCCTAAAAGACCTACATAAAACAACCCATCCTCCCTTTGGTGCTATGTAACTCTGCCCATTGATTGAATATTAGAGATTCCAACATCAGTAAACTTACTACGAAGTGAGGTTTCTAACAGTATAATATATTTTCATTTTCTATAGGCCTTGCCCATTCTGGCCTCCCATTTGAAAATAAGCTCCCACCATAATTGTGAAAGAACAGTATAAATATAGTTCAACCAGGCATACAAATACAGAATCACATGAAAAAGGCTTTTAAGACAATGTACATGAAAAAGTGAATTCATTAATTTGATATCTAATGGTTCAGAAGGAAAAGTCATGTCTGAACATGTTGGGCCTTCATGTGAAATGTAATCATTATAATACCGCTAGTCAGGGGCGCAACTTTGGTTTTCAAAGCACAATTTTTTCAAATCAAAAATCCTAAAGTTATCCAGTCGGTTAAACACTCTAAAAAGCCTACCCGACCGTTTGGAGGCGTCTGCATGGTCCTAAAGCACAGTTGCCTCGTTTGGTATCACATTCCAATGACAAAACTGGGGGTGTGAAAGTTGCGTCCCTGCCACTAGTGATCAATCAATGAACAGTCAGTCTGGTTTGGAACGTTGTATTTTTTCAATTGACATTTAGATCGACTGACATCAAGTTTTGGACGGGGAAATGAGTGTACAGTTCTGACCAAACCAATGGATATTATCGGTTTTAAGATATATTCAAAAGGGAATATTGTCAAAGTTGGACGTGTGAGGACAGATACTTGGTGCATGCTGTGTGTTTCCATATCATGGCATTGGTTTCTTGAATTAATGTTGCGTGAACATGCTAGTGTCTGGAGACCAAGTGTACCACTACATCACTTGACTACCGTTGTATCCAAACCATGTGCAAATGTTAGGCCAAATATGTTTTACATGGCAACTAACTCTATTGAAATAAGTAACAGGTTTTCCTAAATGTGTTAAATCAAAATATGAAATTAGACTTTGTAGTTGAGGACATTGTATCCATATACTCCATACTGTTCAGAAATCAAATTATAATGCAAATATGACCCATGAGATTAATTACAATTTACACATGACAGACAAAATCAAATCATGTTTTTTCAAATCCACCTTCAAACGTTCCTTAAAATGTAAGAACATGGGCATATTTTTAGATTCCAAAAACCCTAACAGTAGTCCTCCCTGGTTTGTTTCTCATTTGGCTTCTTCACAGGTTATATATAGGTAACTGCCAAAATAAAGGAAAAACCAACATTTGTCTTAAAGGCCCAGTGCACTCTAAAACATGATTGACCTGTATTATACACATATTTCCACACTATGAGGTTGGAATAATACTGTGAAATTGTGAAAATAATGCCCATTAAGAGCTGTTTGAAAAGAATGCCAGTTTTGGTGGGATGGAGTTTTGGCCTTCCATGGTAACATCACCATGCAGTAAATGAGTTAAAGAAATTAGAAATAGTTCAAGAAATGATTTTATATTCAAATAAAAACAGCTGCATTGGAGAAATCCCCAAATGTGGTGTTTTGTTGATTGTGGTGGAAAACGCTGTCTCAGGCGCCGCTCCAGAATCTCCCATAAGTGTTGAATTGGGTTGAGATCTGGTGACCGAGACAGCTATGGCATATGGCTTACATTGTTTTCATGCCCATCAAACCATTGTGACCACTCATGTGTGTGTGTGTGTGTGTGTGTGTGTGTGTGTGTGTGTGTGTGTGTGTGTGTGTGTGTGTGTGTGTGTGTGTGTGTGGCTGGGGGCATTGTCATCCTGGAAGAGTCCACTCCCATCAGGATATAAATTATTCACCATAGGTTGAAGGTGATCACTCAGAATGGCTGTGTATATATTTTTGCCGTTTACCTTTCCCTCTAAAGGGTTGACAGGACCTAAGCCATGTCAGGAAAATGCACCCCACACCATAAGAGCCATTAAAACTCTAATTTACTCAAGTGCTTTCTTTATTTTGGCAGTTACCTGTATGTAAAGAATTGGGAACCAAGCCTAGATGTACAGATTAAATCATAGGAGTGTTTATAATCATATAGCATAAAAACAGACAGACCAAAACAAAGATGGGACTGACAACTCCAAATATCTACAACGAAAAACTAAATAAAGTCCTTCACCATGCCACAGGATCTAGGAAGACTTCTGCCGGGGTCATCGTCATGGTTACAGTCCACGGTTACGCTCTCAATCGGTATGGGATGTAGAGGCCTCCACAGACATAGCAACTTCACTGCGCAATAACAACTGTCCACAGATTAGTGCTGCATGGGATAAAACTAACCACCTTCCACATCTCATGGCGTCATCCATTTAGAATTTCTGTGTCAGAAATCGCTGAGAGGACCAAGGAATCTTGGAAGGATCATGATGGGCATAATGGAGCTCTCTGATGACGCTGTGTTGGAAACTCAGCTTATATAATGGAGGGCCTCTCACTAGACCCAATACAACAGACTAAGGGGAGAGAAAGACAATAATAACCTCCGTTTTGTTTACAAAGAGGCAAACATCTCCCCAGTGTTTTGAACCTTATTATAAACACATGCACGCACATACGACCTTTCATACACACTCATACACACGCACTCTAGCATGCTCACACTCAGACAAGGACAAGCACGCACACAAAAAAGCAAAACAAACCAATAAGAGAACACAAATCCATTATACAAATGATGCTTATCATGTGCAACACAAATAAAACACACCAACTCCGTGCACCATATCTCAACCTCCTAATAGTGTCGCATAACAAGGTTCTGTCCAGAAAGGCTGGCCGAGAGGCAAAAAACTGTTGCTCTGCTCTACAGTAAATCGATGCACACAACTGACCCTTGTGGTGAGAAGATAGTAAACAATGGTTCCTATGAAGTTGCCTTTTTGTTTGTATAGCGGTGTTGCTCCCCTGACGTCTACCTCTGCTGATCGTTGTCTACCTTGCCGTTTCCATTGGGTCTTCTTTGAAATTCTCACACTGCTCCATCACTTTCCTGAAACAGAGGAAGGGAGGTGTCAGAATTTATTTAATTCACCGGGTTTGGGCTCCATTCTAATTCAAGTCAATAGATACATTAAGGGGAGGGGGATTAGGGCATTCCTCAATTTATTAACTACATTTCAATTCATTGGACTTTGGGACTGAAGAAACTTCTGGTGGCATGTCTTGTGGTGTATCCATGGGTGTCTAAGTTGTGTGCTAGTCGCTTAGACAGCTCAGTGCATTCAACATGTCAATACCTCTCACAAATGCAAGTAGTGGTGAAGTCAATCTCTCCTCTACTTTGAGCCAGGAGAGATTAACATGTATATTATTAATGTTAGCTCTCTGTGTACATCCAAGGGCCAGCCGTGCTGCCCTGTTCTGAGCCAATTTTCCTAAGTCCCTCTGTGGCACCTGACCACATGCCTGAACAGTAGTCCAGGTGCAACAAAACTAGGGCCCGTAGGACCTGCCTTGTTGATAGTGTTGTTAAGGCAGAGCAGCGTTAATTAGGTTTTTACCATGGCAGTTTACAATCCAAGGTTACCCCAAGCAGTTCAGTCACCTCAATTTCCACATGATTTATTGCAAGATTTAGTTGATGTTCACGGTTTAGTGAATGATTTGTCCCAAATACAATGCTTTTAGTTTTTGAAATATTTAGGACTAAATTATTCATTGCCACGCATACTGAAATGAACTACAGCTCTTTGTTAAGTGTTGCAGTCATTTCAGTTGCTGTAGTAGCTGACGTGTATAGTGCCGAGTCATCCACACACATAGACGCATGTGGTTAGTAAAGATTGAAAAAAGGGGCATAGACAGCTGCCCTGGGGGATTCCTGATTCTACCTGGATTATGTTAGAGGCTTCCATTAAAGAACACCCTCTGTGTTCTGTTAGACAAGTAACTCTTTATCCACAATATAGCAGGGAGTGTAAAGTCCTAACACATACGTTTTTCCACCAGCAGACTACGATCGATAATGTCAAAAGCTGCACTTAAGTCTAACAAAACAGCCCCCAATCTTTTTATCATAAATTTCTCACAGCCAATCAGCAGTCATTTGTGTAAGTGCTGTACTTGTTGAATGTCCTTCCCTAGAAGCATGCCAAAAAAGTCAGTCAATTTGTTTACTGTAAAATAGCATTGTATCTGGTCAAACACAATTTCCCCCAAAACTTTACTAAGGGTTGGTAACAGGCTGATTGGTCATCTATTTGAGCCAATAAAGGGGGCTTTACTATTCTTATGTAGCGGAGTGACTTTTCTTCCCTCCAGGCCTGATAGCACATACTTTCCAGTAGGCTTAAATTGAAGCCATGGCAAATAGTGGCAATATCATCAGCTATTATCCTCCGAAATGTTCAATCCAAGTTATCAGACCACCCTTTCACCTCTTCCACACTCACTTTATGGAATTTAAAACTACAATTCTTGTCTTTCATAATTTGGTCACATATACTTGGATGTTTGTTGCTGGCATGTCATGCCTACATTTGCTAATCTTGCCAATGAAAAAAATCATTAAAGTAGTTGGCTCTTCTCTGTATCACGGAGGCGCTCCGCACCGCTAAAGCTAACTCTCTCTCCTCTGCTCTCATCCTTCTAGACCTATCGGCTGCCTTCGATACTGTGAACCATCAGATCCTCCTCTCCACCCTCTCCGAGTTGGGCATCTCCGGCGTGGCCCACGCTTGGATTGCGTCCTACCTGACAGGTCGCTCCTACCAGGTGGCGTGGCGAGAATCTGTCTCCTCACCATGCGCTCTCACCACTGGTGTCCCCCAGGGCTCTGTTCTAGGCCCTCTCCTATTCTCGCTATACACCAAGTCACTTGGCTCTGTCATAACCTCACATGGTCTCTCCTATCATTGCTATGCAGACGACACACAATTAATCTTCTCCTTTCCCCCTTCTGATGACCAGGTGGCGAATCGCATCTCTGCATGTCTGGCAGACATATCAGTGTGGATGACGGATCACCATCTCAAGCTGAACTTCGGCAAGACGGAGCTGCTCTTCCTCCCGGGAAGGACTGCCCGTTCCATGATCTCGCCATCACGGTTGACAACTCCATTGTGTCCTCCTCCCAGAGCGCTAAGAACCTTGGCGTGATCCTGGACAACACCCTGTCGTTCTCAACTAACATCAAGGCGGTGGCCCGTTCCTGTAGGTTCATGCTCTACAACATCCGCAGAGTACGACCCTGCCTCACACAGGAAGCGGCGCAGGTCCTAATCCAGGCACTTGTCATCTCCCGTCTGGATTACTGCAACTCGCTGTTGGCTGGGCTCCCTGCCTGTGCCATTAAACCCCTTCAACTCATCCAGAACGCCGCAGCCCGTCTAGTGTTCAACCTTCCCAAGTTCTCTCACGTCACCCCGCTCCTCCGCTCTCTCCACTGGCTTCCAGTTGAAGCTCGCATCCGCTACAAGACCATGGTGCTTGCCTACGGAGCTGTGAGGGGAACGGCACCTCAGTACCTCCAGGCTCTGATCAGGCCCTACACCCAAATAAGGGCACTGCGTTCATCCACCTCTGGCCTGCTCGCCTCCCTACCACTGAGGAAGTACAGTTCCCGCTCAGCCCAGTCAAAACTGTTCGCTGCTCTGGCTCCCCAATGGTGGAACAAACTCCCTCACGACGCCAGGACAGCGGAGTCAATCACCACCTTCCGGAGACACCTGAAACCCCACCTCTTTAAGGAATACCTAGGATAGGATAAAGTAATCCTTCTCACCCCCCCCCCTTAAAATATGTAGATGCACTATTGTAAAGTGGCTGTTCCACTGGATGTCATAAGGTGAATGCACCAATTTGTAAGTCGCTCTGGATAAGAGCGTCTGCTAAATGACTTAAATGTAAATGTAATATCAGGTGGTTTTGTAATGAATGAAGCATCTGAATCAATGAATGACGGAGCTGAGTTTGCCTTTTTTCTCAAAATTGAATTGAAGGTGCTCCAAAGCTTTATTTACTATCATTATTTTTCATTTATCTTTGTTTCATAGAGTAGTTTCTTCTTTTTATTCAGTTTAGTGACATGATTTCTCAATTTGCAGAACGTTTGTCAATCGGTTGTGCAGCCAGACTTATTTGCTATTCCCTTTGCCTCATCCCTCTCAACCATACATTTAAAAAGAAATCTACACCAATCCAAGGAATTTAACCGTTTTAACAGTCATCTTCTTAATGGGTGCGTGCTTATTAGTAACTGGGATAAGCAATTTCATAAATGTGTCAAGTGCAATGTATGTTTGCTCCTCATTAAACACCACAGACCAACAAATATTCTTTCCATCAGCAATATAGGAATCACTACAAAAATTATTGTATGACCTCTTCTCTTATACACTATATTAGGCCCAGCCTTTGGAAATTCCTAGATATGGCCACTATATTGTGATCACTACATCCGATGGATCTGGATACTGCTTTCAAGCACATTTCTGCATCATTAGTAAAGAAGTGATCAATTACATGATGATTTCATTCCTATGCTGTTTGTAACTACCCTGGTAGGTTGACTGATAACCTTAACCAGGTTGCAGGCACTGGTTACAGTTTGAAGCTTTTCCTTGAGTGGGCAGCTTGATGAAAGCCAGTCAATATCTAAATCACATACATACTCTGTTGACATCACATACATTCAAGAATTTCACAAGTTATCCAGATACTGACTGTTAGCACTTGGTGGTCTATAGCAGCTTCCCACAAGAATGGGCTTTAGGTGAGGCAGATGAACCTGTAATCATATTACTTCAACAATATTTAACATGAGATCCTCTATAATCTTTACAGGAATGTGGTTCTGAATATAAAACAGCAACACCTCCACCACTGGCATTTCTGTATTTTCTATAAATGTTATAACCTTGTATTGCTACCACTGTATTAAAGGTATTGTCTAAGTGAGTTTCAGATAGATAGTCAGAATATGAATGTCATCTGTTACTAGCAAAGTTATTAATTTCATGAACCTTGTTCCTTAAGCTGCATAAGTTAACGTGGGCTATTTTGAGCACTCTTTTGGGATGATTGCTTATTTTCATTGCTTTACTGATCAGTTCAAAGGTTGGGTGGGTTAATAGGTCAGGTCATACCGCGCCATGTCCTTGGTCTCTTCGTGTGATGTCTGGAGCTCCAGCACCTTCTCCAAGAGAACGATCCCCCCTTCCTTGACCAGCAGAGGGCAGTACTTACTCGCTGAGGGATGAGAGGAAGAAAATAAGTGAGAATCATTTTTTACTAGAAAGCAGAGAGCTTTCCCTGATGACTGACAAAGTGTGGGTAGTGGGCAGTATTCCCTTGAAAAACGATTACTCCAAAAGTGAATCCACAATTATTCTATTAATAATGCAACAAACATAAAATAAGTAACTGACCTCGGAAGTCTCTCAAATTGATACAATGTGGCAAAGACTGATCCCAACGATGACATCAATAAGCGAGTTTACCTGGCAACTTGCTGGTGTCTAAAGTGGGATTTGTCTTTGTATTGATACTCACGGTAGACTGACACCAGGTTGAAGAGTGCCCACGTGGCCCAATGCTGACTGACTGGGGCGATGCTCTGGGGCAGCAGGCGCAGGATAGGCTCAAAGGATCTGAAAAGAAAAAGGGGAGGGAGTGTCAATTCAGAAAATATGAGTTCATTCAAGTGTTCATTCAGAAAACGTATACATGAAAAGTGAAATGCATTTGCATGTCTAAAAGGTTGCTTTACAAGTTCAGCTATAGTTAAATCTTTCCCTGACAATCTACTTAAATCATTTTCTGATGATATATCCAATTGTAGTTGGGATCATTTGTAACTGTCTCCAGAGACTCATCTCCATTGAGTTCTCTGTTTACCTGTAGTTGATATTCCGGCGGGAGGTGACATCCCAGCTCTGGATAGCAGCCATCATCTTGTCCATGACCGTGTCCCTCAGCGGCTCCTCCATTCCCCATGCCTCTGGCCCATCAAACACGATGTGGGACAGCACCCCACACGCGTTATAGGACACCTCGATCCCATCCGCCTTGCTGTCGAGCAGGTCACTGTCACCACAGAACAGTCAGGAAAGCAGAATCCAGCTTTATTTATCCAGGTTAGTCTCAATGAAATAAAATCTCTATTGCAAGACAGATCTGGGACCGTATGTATCAAGCATCTCAGAGTAGGAGTGCTGATCTAGGATCAGGTCCCCCCTGTCCATGTAATTGTATTCACTGTGATCCAAAAGGCAAAATAGATCCTAAAATCAGCACTCCTACTCTGAGACGCTTGATACAAAAGGCCCCTGGTCCAAGATGGCAGTAAGATCAGTCAATACTGCATTTAACCATTCAATACAGACAATGTACATTCTCTTGCCTGAAGACAGAGATGAACTGTGGGGTGAGGAGTTGTGGCCGCAGAGCCCTCACTTCTGCCACATTACCCAGCAGCCCCAGCATGTTACGGTGGAGCTCCTGCTTGTCTGGAAACTCCTGAGAGGCAGTGGAGGACAAAAAGGTGATACACAAGCAAGGCACTGCATGATGGGAGAAGGAATTGTATTTATTTAATTTCAGATGGAGTACATTGATTGTATGTTTTAACAAATCACTTGGTGGTTATGAAAAGGTGAGATGAGATGCACTAGCTAACCTTCAGGCAGTCCAGGAAGAGGCTCATGCCCCTACAGTTGAGGAACATCTGACAGTTGTCTGGAGTCTCGTCAGTGATGTTCCACAGTGCACTCCAGGAGAACTCCATTACCTGGTCACACTTTAGAAAGAGAAACAAAATTAAGTTTGCATATGTTTTTATCCAAAGTGATCTCTAGGTAGACTCATCAGTCAGTGCCATTCCAGACAGTACACTTGAATTGGCTTAACACATGCAATGTTTTCTTAAGGGTTGCATGTCAAAATACTATTAGGTCTGGAATGAGCTAAGAGCTATGCCTCATGACAATATGATTGTGATGTGGCTCAATCCAGTTCAGGTTCTGCGAGGTCATTTCAGATGAGATGTAGGAAGGAGTCTGCACTTGTGGAATGGTAGGGGTGTTAAAGAAAGAAACAAAACATGACTCACCATCCTGTCCTGTAGCTTTTTCTGTATTAGATTCAACATTGTCTGAAGAAAAAAAAGAAAAAAAGAAATAACCCAAGAGATAACTTCACAAAACACATCAATGACCTGTGTGTGTGTGTGTGTGTGTGTGTGTGTGTGTGTGTGTGTGTGTGTGTGTGTGTGTGTGTGTGTGTGTGTGTGTGTGTGTGTGTGTGTGTGTGTGTGTGTGTGTGTGTGTGTGTGTGCGAATGCGCCAGTGTTTCCGTTAGTCGGTAATAGCCAGCTTTTGGCAGATATATATATATATTTTTTAAATCAATAAAATTGCCACTGGCCAATTGTCCAGGAGAAGAAAATATCAAATTGCGAAATGCTGCTTTTTGGCCTCTTCAATGATGGAAATACCAGTCAATGTAGTGGAATTAGATTGCCGTATGTGTGCAGTATACTCATTATGCATCCTATTTGTTACACAGATACAGAGCCTTTGAGCAGAAAATCTGTCAAACAGCACGAGAGCTGCTGCTACAGCATATCAAACAGCAAACATAGGCAACAGAAAGTAGGCTTAATCTGCGCCTCACACACACCACTTTGCAATGAGCCAAAGGCACAAGCCTAGTCATATTAGCAACCCATGCTAGTGGTTGCATATTAGATCTCTTCTCGTTCTAAATTTCAAACTGACATTTTCATCTGTCACATGAACCCGTGTTTCACCGCTAATTGCATCATGGAGCAAACATTCGCGCGTAGACTACTGCCTTATGCACATTGCTGCGTTTAGAATGTGAAGAATTAATAGTTAATCAACATTTTAAGCTAAACATTCTGATCTGGTGCATCAGACTTTTATGTAGCCTAGGCCTACTGGTTGTATGAATTTGGGATCTATCTTCCCGTCCCAGACTTTGTTAGGAATAGGCTATTTCTTTCTCGGTAAACTAGCCAATAGAATAGGTCAACTTTTCTGCTATAGGGGATAGCAGAATGACATAGGCTAGTGATGTTTCTGTTCGTTACTCATCTTGTCGGCTGAGGAAAAGTACACGTGGACAGTTAATCTAACATACTCAAAGTGCATATCAGAATTCGGTAAGAATCCTCAACTTGCATGTTCTGTGAATATGAATTACCATAATATAAATGTGATTTCTGTCATTCTGAGCACTGTGGGTGGCCGACCTAATCAGGTTACACACCCAACGCATATGGGTCCGGTAAATTAAAATGCTGCCAGTCAATATCTGGCGCCACATTTTCCTTACAGAAACCCTGGAATGTGTGTAAGTGACAATGTACCAATTTGTGTATAAGGTTATGGCTATCAATGTGAGTCTTCCCCATCTTGACAAAGCCCATCTTGTGTGCAATGTACAAGTGTGTGTTCGTTCGATTGTTTACCTATATCAAACAAAATTAGCAGTCTCTCCTACCTTGACGAAGCCCATCTTGCCCACAGCTTCCTTGTGATGGTTGTCCACTTGGCAGACCAGGGCATTGCAGAGGTGCACAGCGATGCGCTGGATAGACTCGTCCTGCCGGGCCGGCTCCAGGATCTTCAGCAGCAGCAGGTTGACCCGGCCGTACTGGAACTCCAGCTCCTCGGGGATGCTGAAGTTACACAGTGTCAGGCAGCAGTTCCTCTGAACCTGGGGGAGAAAGGGGGAGGTGAGAGACGAGGGGGGAGAGGAAATGTGAGTGAGGAATATGGTTTAAACAAGGGAAGAGGAAAGGGGGAATGTGAGTGAGGAATATGGTTTAAACTAGGGGTGTGCCGATCTGGCCATAATCGTATTCGAAAATTGACAGTTGATAGATCAGATGATACACTTGATCTGAAAAAAGCTTTTAAAATGCCTAAATAGAGATGAGTAATGTTTTAAATGCCAAAATAGAAGTTACAAATGTAGCTTACAGTCTCCCTTCACTTATTTTTATTTAATTTAATTTATTTCACCTTTATTTAACCAGGTAGGCAAGTTGAGAACAAGTTCTCATTTACAATTGCGACCTGGCCAAGATAAAGCAAAGCAGTTCGACAGATACAACGACACAGAGTTACACATGGAGTAAAACAAACATATAGTCAATAATACAGTATAAACAAGTCTATATACAATGGGAACAAATGAGGTGAGAAGGGAGGTAAAAGGCAAAAAAGGCCATGGTGGCAAAGTAAATACAATATAGCAAGTAAAACACTGGAATGGTAGTTTTGCAATGGAAGAATGTGCAAAGTAGAAATAAAAATAATGGGGTGCAAAGGAACAAAATAAATAAATGAATTAAATACAGTTGGGAAAGAGGTAGTTGATTGGGCTAAATTATAGGTGGGCTATGTACAGGTGCAGTAATCTGTGAGCTGCTCTGTCAGTTGGTGCTTAAAGCTAGTGAGGGAGATAAGTGTTTCCAGTTTCAGAGATTTTTGTAGTTTGTTCCAGTCATTGGCAGCAGAGAACTGGAAGGAGAGGCGGCCAAAGAAAGAATTGGTTTTGGGGGTGACTAGAGAGATATACCTGATGGAGCGTGTGCTACAGGTGGGAGATGCTATGGTGACCAGCGAGCTGAGATAAGGGGGGACTTTACCTAGCAGGGTCTTGTAGATGACATGGAGCCAATGGGTTTGGCGACGAGTATGAAGCGAGGGCCAGCCAACGAGGGCATACAGGTCGCAATGGTGGGTAGTATATGGGGCTTTGGTGACAAAACGGTTTCTACTGTGATAGACTGCATCCAATTTGTTGAGCAGGGTATTGGGGGCTATTTTGTAAATGACATCGCCAAAGTTGAGGATTGGTAGGATGGTCAGTTTTACAAGGGTATGTTTGGCAGCATGAGTGAAGGAGGCTTTGTTGCGAAATAGGAAGCCAATTCTAGATTTAACTTTGGATTGGAGATGTTTGATATGGGTCTGGAAGGAGAGTTTACAGTCTAACCAGACACCTAAGTATTTGTAGTTGTCCACATATTCTAAGTCAGAGCCGTCCAGAGTAGTGATGTTGGACAGGCGGGTAGGTGCAGGTAGCGATCGGTTGAAGAGCATGCATTTAGTTTTACTTGTATTTAAGAGCAATTGGAGTCCACGGAAGGAGAGTTGTATGGCATTGAAGCTTGCCTGGAGGGTTTTTAACACAGTGTCCAAAGAAGGGCCGGAAGTATACAGAATGGTGTCGTCTGCGTAGAGGTGGATCAGAGACTCACCAGCAGCAAGAGCGACCTCATTGATGTATACAGAGAAGAGAGTCGGTCCAAGAATTGAACCCTGTGGCACCCCCATAGAGACTGCCAGAGGTCCGGACAGCAGACCCTCCGATTTGACACACTGAACTCTATCAGAGAAGTAGTTGTATAGATATATAGTAGTTATATAGTATAGACGAGTTGTCAAAGAACGAGCATCATGTTTTTCCTAAAGTCACTCTACTTGTAAGACATTATACATATTGATAGCTTGCTAGCAAAGGTCCTCGCCATTTGATTTAGTAGCAGACTAGCAGCAGGCAATACCCCCCCATAAATGTTGAGGATAAAATTTAAAAAATTCTCCCCAATTTTGTGGTATCCAATTGTTAGTTGCAGTCTTGTCCCATTGCTGCAACTACAGTACGGGACTCGGGAGAGGCGAAGGTCAAGAGCCGTGTGTCCTCTGAAACACAAGCCAGCCAAGTCGTACTGCTTCTTGACACCATGCCCGACACCATAACCCGGAAGCCAGCCACACTAATGTGTCAGAGGAAACACTGTACACCTGGCGATCGTGTCAGCGTGCACTGCGCCCGGCCCGATAGAGATGGCAGCTTGGCCATCCTTAGGAAACTGTGCAGTGTCTATTTTTTTATGTATTATTTCTTACATTGTTAGCCCATTGTAAACCTTAAGTGTTATTACATACAGCCGGGAAGAACTATTGGATATCAGAGAGATGTCAACTTACCAGCACAACTAGCACTACGACCAAGAATACGACTTTCCCAAACCGGATCCTTTGTCTGTACCTCCCAGGGCATTTGAACTGATTCCAGAAGCCGACCCAAAACAATGCCGTTGGAGGAGAGGGGGCCGGAGCGGTCTTCTAGTGAGGCTTCGGATGCAAGCACACCACCCACCGCTTCCAAGTATATTACTCACTAATGCCCAGTCCCTAGTTAACAAAGTTGACGAAATTAGGGCATGAGTTGCTTTCCAAAGAGTAACATACTCAGTTTCACGGAACATGGCTAGCTGGGGACATGCTGTCAGCAAAACAAAATAGATGATCGTGGACTTCAGGAAACAGCTGAGGGAGCACCCCTTTCAACCACTCCACAAATGTCTTGTTAACCAAATTTAGTTTTGGCAAGTCAGTTAGGACATCTACTTTGTGCCTGACAAGTCATTTTTCCAAAAATTGTTTACAGACAGATTTTTGTTTTCACTTATAATTCACTAGTTCATTCACATCATGGGAAATTCAAAAGAAATCAGCCAAGACCTCATAAAAAATATTGTAGACCTCCACAAGTCTGGTTCATCTTTGGGAGCAAACAATAGTTTGTAGAGAGTATAAACACCATGGGACCACGCAGCCGTCATACCGCTCAGGAAGGAGACACATTCTGTCTCCTCGAGATGAACGTACTTGGGTGTGAAAAGTGCAAATCAATCCCAGAGCAGCAGCAAAGGACCCTGTGAAGATGCTGGAGGAAACAGATACAAAAGTATCTATATCCACAGTAAAACGAGTCCTATATTGACATAACCTGAAAGGCCGCTCAGCAAGGAAGAAGCCACTGCTCCAAAACCGCCATAAACAAACTAGACTACGGGTTGCAAGTGCACATGGGGACAAAGATCATACTTTTTGGAGAAATGTTCTCTGTTCTGATGAAACAAAAATAGAATTGTTTGGCCATAATGACCATCATGTTTGGAGGAAAAAAGGGAGAGGCTTGCAAGCCGAAGAACTCCATCCCAACTGTGAAGCACAGAGGTGGCAGTATCATGTTGTGGGGGTGCTTTGCTGCAGGAGGGAACGGTGCACTTCACAAAATAGATGACTTCATGAGGTAGGAAAACTATGTAGATATATTGAAGCAACATCTCAAGGCATCAGTCAGGAAATTAAAGCTTGGTCGCAAATGGGTCTTCCAAATGGACAATGACCCCAAGCATACTTCCAAAGGTGTGGCAAAATGGCTTAAGGACAAAAAAGTCAAGGTATTGGAGTGACCATCACAAACTCTGACCTCAATCCTATAGAAAAATTGTGGGCAGAACTGAAAAAGCATGTGCGAGCAAGGAGGCCTACAAACCTGAGTCAGTTACACCAGCTCTGTCAGGAGGAATGGGACAAGATTCACCCAACTTTTTGTGGGAAGCATGGGGAAGGCTACCCGAAACGTTGGACCCAAGTTAAACAATTTAAAGGCAATGCTACCAAATACTAATTAAGTGTATGTAAACTTCTGACCCACTGGGAATGTGATGAAAGAAATAAAAGCCGAAATAAATAATTCTCTCTACTATTATTCTGACATTTCACATTCTTAAAATAAAGTGGTGATCCTAACTGACCTAAAACAGGGATTTTTTTACTAGGATTAAATGTCAGGAATTGTACAAAACAGTTTAAATGTATTTGGATAAGGTACATGTAAACTTCCGACAACTGTATATTTGTAAATAACAGCTCGTACACGATATCTAAGGAAGTCTCAAGGTTTTGCTCGCCTGAGGTAGAGTATCTCATGATAAGCTGTAGACTACACTATCTACCTAAAGAGTTTATCTGTATTTTTTGTAGCCGTCTACATACCACCACAGACTGATGCTGGCACTAAGACCACACTCAATGAGCTGTATTCCACCATAAGCAAACAGGAAAACACTCACCCAGAAGCGGCGCTCCCAGTGGCCAGGAACTTTAATGCAGGGAAACTTAAATCCGTCTTTCCAAATTTCTATCAGCATGTTATATGTGCAACCAGAGGGGGGAAAAAAAACTTCTGACCACCTTTAAGCCCCACACAAAGATACATACAAAGCTCTCCATAGCCTTCCATTTGGCAAATCTGACCATAATGCTATCCTCCTGATTCCTGCTTACAAGCAAAAATTAAAGCAGGAAGCACTAGTGACTCGATCAATAAAAAAGTGGTCAGATGAAGCAGATGTAAGCTACAGGACTGTTCTGCTAACACAGACTGGAATATGTTCTGGGATTCCTCAGATGGTATTGAGGAGAACATCACATCAGTCATTGACTTCATCAATAAGTGCATCGATGACGTCGTCCCCACAGTGACCGTACGTACATACCCCAACCAGAAGCCATGGATTACAGGCAACATCTGCACTGAGCTAAAGGCTAGAGCTGCCGCTTTCAATGAGTTGGACTCTAACCCGGAAGCTTATAAGAAGTCCCACTATGCCCTCAGATGAACCATCAACAGGCAAACCATCAATATAGGACTAAGATTGAATCGTACTTCACCGGCTCTGATGCTCGTCGGATGTTGGAGGGCTTGCAAACCATTACCGACTACAAAGAGAAGCACAGCTGTGAGTGACGAGTCGCAGTGACACGAGTCTACCAGAATAGCTAAACTACTTCTATGCTCGCTTCGAGGCAAATAACACTGAAATATGCATGATCACGCTCTCCGCAGCCGATGTGAGTAAGACCTTTAAACAGGTCAACATTCACAAGGCCGCAGGCCCAGACGGATTACCAGGACATGTAATGTGAGCATGCGCTGACCAACTGGCAAGTGTCTTCACTGACATTTTCAACCTCTCCCTGTCCGAGTCCGTAATACCAACATGTTTTAAGCAGACTACCATAGTGCCTGTGCCCAAGAACACTATGGTAACCTGCCTAAATGACTACTGACCCGTAGCACTCACGTCTGTAGCCATGAAGTGCTGTGAAAGGCTGGTCATGGCTCACATCAACACCATTATCCCAGAAACCCTAGACCCACTCCAATTTGCATACCACTAACAGATCCACAGATGATGCAATCTCTATTGCACTCCACACTGCCCTTTCCCATCTGGACAAAAATGAATATCTATGTGAAAATGCTATTCATTGACTACAGCTCAGCGTTCCAAAACCATAGAGTTTTCAAATCTCATTAATAAGCTAAGGACCCTAGGACTAAACACATCCCTCTGCAACTGGATCCTGGACTTCCTGACGGGCCACCACCAGGTGGTAAGGGTAGGCAACTACACATCCGCCACGCTAATCCTCAACACGGAGGCCCATCAGGGGTGTGTGCTCAGTCCCCTCCTGTACTGCCTGTTCACTCATGACTGCATGGCCAGGCACGACTCCAACACCATCATTAAGTTTTCCGATGACGCAACAGTGGTAGGCCTGATCACTGAAAATGACGAGACAGCCTATAGGGAGGAGGTCAGAGACCTGGCCAGGTGGTGCCAGAATAACAACCAATCTCTCAACGTAACCAAGACTAAGGAGATGATTGTGGACTACAGGAAAAAGACCGAGCACGCCCCCATTCTCATCAACGGGGCTGTAGTGGAGCAGGTTGAGAGCTTCAAGTTCCTTGGAGTCCACATCACCAACAAACTATCATGGTCCAAGCACACCAAGACAGTCGTTTAGAGGGCACGACAAAACCTATTCCCTCTCAGGAGACGGGAAAGATTTCAGTCCTCAGATCCTCAAAAGGTTCTACAGCTGCACCATCGAGAACATCCTGGCTGGTTGCATCACTGCCTGGTATAGCAACTGCTCAGCCTCTAACCGCAAGGCAATACAGAGGGTAGTGCGTTCGACCAAGTACATCACTGGGGCCAAGCTTCCTGCCATCCAGGACCTCTATACCAGGCGGTGTCAGAGGAAGACCCTAAAAATTGTCAAAGACTCCAGCCACCCTAGTCCTAGACTATTCTCTCTGCAACCGCATGGCAAGCAGTACCGACGCGCCAAGACTAGGTCCAAGAGGCTTCTAAACAGCTTCTACCCCCAAGCAATAAGACTGAACATCAAATCAAATGGCTACCCAGACTATTTGCATTGTCCCCCCCCCCTTTTACACGGCTGCTACTCTCTGTTGTTATCATCTATGCATAGTCACTTTAATAACTATACCTAGATGTACATATTACCTCAATTACCTCGACTAACCAGTGCCCCCGCTCATCGCATCTGTACCGGTATTGCTGCTCTTTAATTACTTGCTACTTTGATTTCTATTTAAAATATATTTTTAGCTGCATTGTTGGTTAGGGGCTCGTAAGTAAGCAATTCACTGTAAGGTCTTCCTTCACCTGTTGTATTTGGCTAATAAAATTTGTGACTGAGACCACTGTGCCACGCGGGAGGCGCATGGCAGCTGAAAATAACGTATTTTCCAATCACAGATTTAAAAAATAGTCTGATCATAACCGTATCCAGAAAATTCCCCAAATCCTTTTTACAATACTCCTTTTGCCCGAGTACTCTCCACACCCCTATGATTAAACTCCTTCAGACTAATTTATACCAATCCAGTCCTTTTAAATTTGGGAAGGGAATTAACTTTGCAGTTTCACTCAGGGGAGAGGCTTGACTTTACCGTGACCTCCTGGTACTGCTCCATGCCGTTGAGCACCACCTGGATGACCTGCCGGCGTAGCCTCATGCTCTGGTCGCTGCGGTACTCAGTGTTGGTCAGGTAGAAGAGGGCCGCGCTGCCCGTCACCTGGACGCTCTTTTCGTACTTATGACACTTCAGTGCAGCAATCACAAGCTGGGGGGATCACAACAAGACAGCCCGGGGATAAACTGATAATGAACCCCTGAGAGGTAACTCGGTCAAATAGATGAAAGTACAGCTAGCTGTTTTTCAAACTTTATTGGTGTCAGAAGTGGGATCCTACAGTATTAAAATGAAAGTGACTTAACTAATGTAACTTTCCACTTTGATGTCAATCACCCTTTCTAAAGCATTCAAGGTTACATTTTCAAACACTTTCATTTAAATCAAAAAGGTCCCTAACCTGCAGTGCCCGCAGTAGCTGGCTGCAGTGCTGTATCCTGGCGATGTCAAACAGCTGGTTGATTGCACGGTGGGCCAACTCCGGGCGGAACTCTGTGTAGGCCTCGATGGCATTCAGGACCTGGTCTTCATTCTTGGAGCCTGTGACCTAAACAGGGACACAATAGAAGTGAAGCATTAAGCACCACGACAACCAACACATACACACAGACACACACACGAGAGACATAAAAGCTACTGGGCGTGCAGGTTTTTGGTCTAACCCTATAATAACACAATCCCAAGGCCTTAATTAGTTGATTCATTTGATGTTCGTGATGGGCTGGGGCAAAAGCCTGCATGGCCAGTAGCTCTCCAGGACGGGAGTTGGAAACCCCTGGTCTAATTTCACCTTGTACGCAGGGAT
Organism: Oncorhynchus gorbuscha; assembly: GCF_021184085.1. Classification (NCBI taxonomy): domain Eukaryota; kingdom Metazoa; phylum Chordata; class Actinopteri; order Salmoniformes; family Salmonidae; genus Oncorhynchus; species Oncorhynchus gorbuscha. The sequence continues at coordinate 72,861,613 of NC_060183.1, read as the reverse complement.
GTGCGTCACATTACAAAGAGTGGTGTTATAGAGCCCCAGAAACTGCAGAGGTCTCTTCAGCTCCTGGAAAGGGTAGATGCTGCTCTTGCAGGGCTCAATGCTGAAAGAAAGACAGAGAGAGAAAGAGAACACATGAGTCTGTCATATTTACATAACATGGGATTTGTACACATATTTTTAGAAAGAGAGATTACATCAACCAGTCCTACTATTTACATTGTTTAGCAAGCAAGTCAGAACGTATATCATACACAAAGGCTCACCTTGGACGTCCCATGGCCTCCTCGAGGTGTGGGACTGTGCAGTTGTCCAACATGATGTGGCCTGAGATGTCCAACGACACCAGATTGACCAGGCCCTGCACGATGGCCGTCAGGATCTTACGGGTCATTTTGAACTTGGAGGTGCGCTCTCGGGAGATATCCAGGTGCCTGGGGAACACAAAGAGAGAAGGGTACAGACCATTTTTACAAGCCTACTGCACAAAGAGTGATGTTTATTTAATTTAGAGAATTCAAGTTGACAAATTGAGTTATTAACTGAGTTATTAACAGATCAACAGTTCTTGGATCAATTATTGCACAAAACGGTACATCTGTAATTATCACCTAGGCATGGTCTACTGGACTGAAAACAATTACACACACAGTATCGGGTAGCATATCTTTAACTCTCAAGTTCCTAAATAAAGCAAATTCTGATGGTTATTCCAGAAACAAGGGCCTCGAAAGAGAAACCAGTTTACTTTACCCAGTTACTGTACCAAGATTAAACCCTGCCCCTCACAGCTCACCTGAGGTGTCCCAGCTCCACCACTGTGTTGACCAGCTCCTCAGACAGGTCCACGTTGTAGAGCACCAGCGAGGCCAGCCTCTCCTTCCACTGGGCCAGGAAGGCAGCCCTGGGCAGCTGCACCCCAGACAGGTCCAGAGAGGTGAGGGCTGGCAGGGGCTTGAGCAGGGCCTCTGGGTCCACCTCCTCAGGCAGACCCCCCAGGTTGAGCAGCCGCAGCCGGTTGAAGCCCTGGAAGCTGAAGTCTGTGTCCAGCGCCTGTCTGGAGGCAGGCCGCTGCTCCTCTTCTTCCTCGTCGTCCTCATTGCAAGCCAGCGGGGCACCACCCTTGCGGTAGAAGATGTGGCTGCAGCCGAACAGGCTGAGGGAGACTAGGGTCTGGCGGAAGCTGGCCAGAGTCTTTAGGCTGCGTGCTGATAGGCTGTTGCAGTAGGTGAGGTGAAGCTCTATCAAGTCCTGGGTGAATTGCCAGTTCAAATCAAACATGTTGAATGTCAGTTTCATTGTTTAGCCTATGTGGTACTGACCTTGTATTTAGCAGATATTCTTGGATTTGTTTTTTATCTGACCTAGTATTGAGTCTGTGCTCTTAAGTGATGCTATTCTGGACTTTCTATTTCTTAACCTTTGATACTGAACATCGCTGAGGAAGAGCTTGCTAATCAGCATTTCACTGCACTGTTTACACCTGCTGTATGCTGTGCACGTGACAAATAAACTCTGATTTGTTTCCCCGAATTGGTCATGCAGAAAGGCAAGTGATCCGTTTGGTAAAATTTACCTAAAAGGTATAATACTTTAACATATAATAACAGTATATGCCACTAATTGTAAGCATTTATGTGCCTTTATAATGCCATATAATTCAGCAATAAGGCCCAATGGGGTGTGGTATATGGCCAATATACCACAGCCAAGAGCTGTTCTTACAGATGACACCACGAGAAGTGATAGGACACAGGCCTTAGCAATGGTATATTGGCCATATATTACAAACACCGGAGGTGCATTATTGCTATTATAAACTGGTTACCAACATAAAAATAAATGTTTTCGAATACAGATGATATATGGTCTGATATACCATGGCTTTCAGCCAATCAGCATTCAGGGCTCGAACCACCCAGTTTATAATAAGGCTTATAATATTATCTATGTAGCAACATTAACTGGCTCAAAATGGCTGTTTAGATAGGATCATTCATATGAGATGATAAGGCAGGTTAATACATGCTCTTGACAAGTCTTATAATACATTATAACTACATCATAATTCATTATACCATTGGACTTGTGTGTATTCAGGAAAATACATTTGTATGGATTGTGCCTTCAATTGTTGAAGGCTCCAGTCATTTGACAGAAAAGTGTTCCAGACATTAAAAGGATACAGGCTGGTTTCGGGAGCTGTAGACATAGTCGTAGACACAGCCGTAAAATGAAAGCATGTTTATGGGAGAGTATTAAAGGAGGAATGTAAGAGCCCTCTATCTCCTCCCCCAGGGCCAGTGTGCAGGACTAGATGGAACACATCCACAGACACACTGAACCGCTTCAATACTGGTGAAGGGCCAATTGACCTTTTATAAGTACCTGTGAGTATGTGTGTGTGCAAGTGAGACACACACACAGCATTTAGCCTAGGCAGTGTGTGTGTGCCTGCCTTCTAAAAATGTTTTAAGTGAATAGCCCATATATGGCTTGAATACATGGCCATAACCCCTACTATTATATCCCCCTCCAAGATCTGAAAGCCGCAGTTTGGTTTCATAATAATAATAATTTTTGGCGGAAATACTACTATGCCTATACAGAAGAATGGGGACAGTTTGAAATACTACTATACATATACAGAAGAATGGGGGCAGTTTGAAATACTACTATGCCTATACAGAAGAATGGGGACAGTTTGAAATACTACTATACATATACAGAAGAATGGGGGCAGTTTGAAATACTACTATGCCTATACAGAAGAATGGGGACAGTTTGAAATACTACTATACATATACAGAAGAATGGGGGCAGTTTGAAATACTACTACTTGTAACGCCAGGGTAGTGGGTTCGATCCCCGGGACCACCCATACGTAGAATGTATGCACACATGACTGTAAGTCGCTTTGGATAAAAGCGTCTGCTAAATGGCATATATTATTATTATTATTATATTATTATTATTATTATATTATTATTATACAGAAGAATGGGGACAGTTTGAAATACTACTATACATATACAGAAGAATGGGGGCAGTTTGAAATACTACTATACATATACAGAAGAATGGGGGCAGTTTGAAATACTACTATGCCTATACAGAAGAATGGGGGCAGTTTGAAATACTACTATACATATACAGAAGAATGGGGGCAGTTTGAAATACTACTATACATATACAGAAGAATGGGTCAGTTTGAAATACTACTATGCCTATACAGAAGAATGGGGGCAGTTTGAAATACTACTATACATATACAGAAGACTGGGGGCAGTTTGAAATACTACTATGCCTATACAGAAGAATGGGGGCAGTTTGAAAATGTACTAATTTACAGTGCCTTCTGAAAGTATTCAGACCCCTTGACCTTTTCCACAGTTTGTTAAGTTACATCCTTATTCTAAAATGGGTTAAATAAATACAAATTCTCTCAGCAACCTACACACAATTCCCCATAATGACAAAGCAAAAATAGGTTCAGAAATGTTGCCTAATTTATCAAAATATTATTAAAAACAGAAGTACCTTATTTACATAATTATTCAGACACTTTGCTATGAAACTCAAAATTGAGCTCAGGTGCATCCTGTTTCTATTGATCATCCTTAAGATGTTTCTACAACTTGATTGGAGTCCACCTGTGGTAAATTCAATTGATTGGACATGATTTGGAAAGGCACACAACTGTCTATATAAGGTCCCACAGTTGATAGCGCATGTTAAAACTTGAACCAAGCCGTGAGGTCGAAGGAATTATCCGTAGAGCTCCCAGACAGGATTGTGTCGAGGCACAGATCTGGGGAAGGGTAAATATTTCTGCAGCATTGAAGGTCCCCGAGAATACAGTGGCCTCCATCATTCTTAAATGGATTAAGTTTGGAACCACCAAAACTCTTCCTAAAGTTGTCCGCCCGGCCAAACTGAGCAATTGGGGGAGAAGGGCCTTGGTCAGGGACCAAGAACCCGATGGTAACTCTGATATAGCTCTAGAGATCCTCTGCGGAGATGGGAGAACCTTCCAGAAGGGCACTCCATCTCTGCAGCACTCCACCAATCAGGCCTTTATGGTAGAGGGGCCAGACGGAAGCCACTCCTCAGTAAAAAGGCACACGACAGCTCGCTTGGAGTTTGCCAAACCAGATTCTCTGGTCTGATGAAACCAAGATTGAACTCATTGGACTGAATGCCAAGCGTCACTTCTAGAGAAACTTGGCACCATCCCTATGGTGAAGCAGGGCAGCATCATGCTGTGGGGATGTTTTTCAGCAGCAGGGACTGGGAAACTAGTCAGGATTGGGAGAAAGTTGAACAGAGCAAAGTACAGAGAGAGATCCTTGATGAAAACCTGATCCAGAGCGCTCAGGACTTCAGACTGGGGCAAAGGTTCACCTTCCAACAGGACAATGACCCTAAGCACACAACCAAGACACTGCAGGAGTGGCTTCAGGACAAGTCTCTAAATGTCCTTGAGTGGCCCAGCCAGAGCCCGGACTTGACCCGACCAAAAATCTCTGGAGAGACCAGAAAAGAGCTGTGCAGCGACACTCCCCATCCAACCTGACAGAGCTTGAGAGGATCTGCAGAGAAGAATGAGAGAAACTCCCCAAATACAGGTGTGCCAGGCTTGTACCATTATACCCACCTGCCAAAGGTGCTTCAAGTACTGAGTAAAGGGGTCTGAATACTTATGTAAAATGTGATATTTCCATTTTTTATATTTAATGAATTAGCAAAAATGTCAAAAACTGTTTTTGCTTTGTCATTATGGGGTATTGTGTGTAGATTGATGAAGAAAAAACGATTTAATACATTTTAGAATAAGGCTTTAACTTAACAAAATGTGGAAAAAGTCAAGCAGTCTGAATACTTTCCTAAGGCACTGATTGGAGCTAAGATATGTGATGCATTCCTCTGGTGGGGTATACGAGGCAGACACCTGTGGTATCAATGATTAATTCTGGCCATACAGTAGCATGTGAAGTGACACGAACAAGCATGAGGCGGTTTGTGACCCAAGATCTTTCCCTTGCCCATCCCCTCATAGTTAACTTCTGCAGTGGAAACTCACTAGTCCATTAGTCTATGTTAACACCTATTGCTGAACTACCCAATAAAGTCCACATTGTCAAGGAATTAGCCTACAGGGTTGTTGTTGTCCTTTATCAAGGTCTTCTTGGCCATTACAGAGGATGAATAGGCCTTCACATCAAACTTTATTACTATGTATACTGAAGTAAAAAAAAAATATTCAACATGTAAAGTGTTGGGCCCATGTTTCATGAGCTGAAATAAAAGATAGCAGAAATGATCCATACGCACAAAAAGCTTATTTCTCTCAAATTGTGCACAAATTTGTTTACATTCCTGTTAATGAGGATTTATCCTTTGCCAAGATAATCCATCCACCTGACAGGTGTGGCATATCAAGAAGCTGATTAAACCTCATGGTCATTACATAGGTGCACCTTGTGTTGGGGGGAGGGCAATAAAAGGCCACTCTAAAATGTGCAGTTTTGTCACGCAACACAATGGCACAGATGTCTCATGTTGCTGGAGAGAGCAATTCACATGCTGACTGCAGGAATGTCCACCAGAGCTGTTGCCAGATAATTTAATGTTCACTTCTCTACCATAAGCTGCATCAACGTAGTTGCAAAATGCATCCTACAGGTATGATTTCTGTATTTTGAAAGTTATATACCTTAAACTTGATTTCTGACAAATACAACATTTTGGGACTGTCAACAATGGACTAATGAAACAAATACTAAAAAATAGTTTTCCTTTATTTACACTTTTTTGTGTCAGTGCATCTGGATGTGGTATTGGTCCTGATTTGAAAGAAGGTATTGTCCTGAATAGAGGAGGTATAATCATGGCTTATATCTATAGAGGTTAGCTTGGGCCTAAGGTGCTTGGAGAAACCATTCCAACGCCTTCCATGTTGTTTGTGGGACTTTATGTCCTCCAGAAGAGACCTGCCGGCCCACCTATTTCTTGCAGGAAAAACACAAGCAAGAAGGCAGCAGGGGTACTCATGAGACTTCAAGTGATGGTGAAAACATTAATAAATCCCATCAGTGCCCCAGCTGCCTTTTCTGCCTGTGTTTTTGCTGTATGGCATTTTAGGGCACTCAGTCTACCTATAGCTTGGTCTCGGATCTGTTTGTACTGTATAGCCAACTTATATGGTCCATGTGGGCTATACCATAGATATTGTATTAAATTACTAGAAGGGCTGGGTCATAAACCCTCAAAGTTCCAGAAGGTTCAAGTCCATTTTAGTATTCTAATTCCTAATTCTATGGGCTATACAGCACAAAGAGATCTGGGATCAGACTATCTCCACTATGTCCCACCTGTTTCCCAATGGCCTCCAGGTCCCTGTCCCGCACAAGATCCTCCCTCAGCTGCACCCTGGTGAGCCTGGTGCTGCGCGGGTCTGAGAACAGCTGGAAGAAGCCGTCCTGCGGCTCAAAGTTACTGTCCGAATGTACCAGCTCCATGTATCTGTGAAGATGGTAACGTAAAAAAGCAGAGAAATCATTATTTAAGACATAAGATCAAATTGATCATTTGTCAGAACAAACTATGGTTGGCATTTTCATTTCAATTTTATTTTTTTGCAAGATCCAAATCCAAGCTCACAGCTAATAAAGTGATTGATCACAAAATCACCCTTCACACCTCATAAAACAGTAGCAACATTATGTGAAACATGAGGTAAACCAACAAGAAAACCATTGTGCGAAAAAATGTGTTTAAACTACCCTGCTTACTTATTTACAAGCCACATGCTTAATTGACCATTAGGATTAGGACCTGTCCCAAATCCCAATTATACATACGTGTTGACCAGCTTGTCACAGATCTCGCTGGGCAGGAAGACATCTGAGCGTAGGCAGAGCTTGTTCCCGTCTCCCAGGTAGCACATGGTCCTCCTCAGGTTCCTCAGGCAGAAGGCCGTGGACAGCGCCATGAGGCTATCGGGGTTGTCCCCTGCTTTGGCCGCCATGTCGGATGCTGCTTCTCCCTTCCCCTCTGTTTGACAACAGGGCAAATCGGGTGGCCTCAGGAAGTGGGTGCTGGGATGCTCTCAAAGGGTAGGCATCGGGATACACGAGGTGGTCGCAGAAGAGGCAGAGTGCACAAAACCTCCCTAATTTAGGGTTTAGGCATACAAGAAGCTGCTGGAGACAAAGTTATTAACATGAGTCATTAGTCTACTTGACATTGCTTTGATACACATCTACAATTATACTTCATATTTAGGGAAATGGCAATAGTATAATATGTCATAGCAGTTTGTCAGCTACGTGGCCAAACTAACTGTATTTAGGACTATAAGTCAAAATGGCAAAACATGTAATGACAGGCTTCACCTCCATGACATGAATTTGATGTCAATCAATTAGCAAAGAATGTTTGCGGAAGCAAGCTTAAATATTTATGTAACTAGTTTAGCGGCTTCTGAAACATTAGTTAGCTATTTGATTTAATGAATTAGTTAGCTAACTTGCTACTAACGTTAAACACAACGACACATTGATAAAGTACAAATGATTGTCAACTAGCCGCTAACTAACTGTTGTTTTTGAGATAGCTAATTAGCAAGCCACGTTAGGTAGCTAGCTGAGTTATTACGAATTACAGATGCACCTTTTAGTGGTTAACTAGAGGTAGCTAGATCAAAAGTGTAAAGTAGTACTGTATATTTACAGGGGAACTGTATGTATCATAAATGTTAAGTGTAACCTGCAACCATGACAAATAGTTATTGTGCTAACTAACTACTGTAGCTACATCAAATCCATTGCTAGCTAGCTAAGCTAACGCTAGCACGTAGTTACTGTAGCTAGCCTGCTGGCGAATATATGTTTGGTGATCTAGCTAGCTATATACACGATTTGTCAACACTGCTCATTTGCACGGTTTATCGAACACTATCATACCTTAGCTTTGCACACGGATAGTTCATTGGTTGATTGAATTAATTTATATTTTTTGAATCATTTACGTTCTCTTCTGTTTTTCGTGTTGGCCCGTGTCAACAAAACAACCTCCCTTTCCGGTTCATGTGTTGCAATTAATTGCTTCATGGGAAGGTATAATGAGAAACACAATTCTCCTTGCATTTTATGAAAGTAGCTAGCTATATGTTGTTGCATGGTCATTGTTAGTCAAATCCTCTCAACATTTGGGATAGGGAAGGTATCTATCTAACTGGTGAGTATAATGAACTTGTAACCAGATCTGGCATCGAATACAAAATAAGTGCACGCACTGCACATAGGTAGTGCAAAAAGCAATTCTAATTATTATTTACATAAAATAATGCAAAGTAGTAAAATGACATGAAAATTATTATACATACATTTGTTGACGGGGCATAACTAAAAAAATATATAGCAGAGATCATCCAACACTGGAAAGGTGATATGCTCGTGAAGTTTACAGTGTGAGTACAATCAGAAATAGCATTTCAGTCCAACTATGATTTTTTTTTTTACATTTGTAATTGGAGCATATGAATAAGCCACATAGTAATTTGAGTAGTTTTTACTAAATGTTGTATGTTTCCCCATCGGACTATTTTTCTTGTGGCACACAGGTCTAGCTTTTGGATTCTTCCAACATGTCGAGCTCGTACCGAAGCAGGTGAGGTGTACATTTGATTTATGAATGGACAGTGGGCCATAATAACAAATTCGAGGAAATGTCATGCACGTTTTGTGTTTTTTGGCAATCTCTTGTGGTGCGTTCTCTGTCGCTAATTGTTCGTGTATTATGTGGTAGACTCCAAAAGCTCTGTAGGCTCACTTTAGCCAACTGGTTAGCTAACGTTAGCTAGCTACATAGCTAACGTTAGCCCGTTGTCTCGACGAAATGGGAAGACATCTGGTATCAGTATCGATTAAAGTTCTCGCTTCTGTATTGTACTACATTGCAGACAATATTACCCCCCATACCCTGCTTGAATGAAATAATTGTTTCGTTATCTAGCTAACTATCTACTGTATGGGGATAAGATTTTTATTTTGCTCAAGCGTAGACACAACTATCATGTTTGTCTATTTCAGTGACTGTAACTATTAATAGTTATAATTCAATTTAAACTGAAGGAACCCAAAAGGGCCATTTATTTCGAGGTTTTCAATGAACTAGGTAGTGGCTAACGTTAAACTGTTGAGGAAGGACTGGGTTAAGAGAATGCAGAACTTGTACTACCTAATTCCTCAAATGCAATTATGCAACTTAGGTTACGAACATACCCACATTCTCCACTGATCAAGTTATCACGACAAACTGAGACCACTTTAGACTAGAGACAGTCAAGCCTGTGTGTTGTATTCAACTTAATGTCAGCTATTGATAATCCACAAGACAAGGAGAAATACAGAATAGCCTAATCAAGGTACAATGTTGGTATGTTGCATTACATTTAACCTATACAATGCAAATGCTGACAGGACATCCCTTTCAACACTTGTAAGACAGGGGCAGTTCAAGCAGGACACACTAATTTACTTGTTTTAAATCTATTTAGGGGCCTGCTATTTGTGGCTAAATAAAACTGTTCATATTCCTACTATGGTAACCTATTTTCTGTGATGGCTGAAATGTTGTCAAACTTTGGCTATTAATTATTAAAGCCTTCCTTGTTTTTAGGCTACTATTCACTTTTGCTTTTGGACTTTCTTGTTCCAGGAAAATAATGGATCCAATGTTATGATAATAGATCCAATGTTATGAAGGGTAGCCCACTTTAGGGTTTAATTGTAACAGCAAAGCAATTTTACCTAGTATTGAAGTTAGTGATCTGAGGTCAGGACTGGTGTCTCGTGAGGGCTATTGCTTGATAATAAACAAATGAACTGTATTTCCTGTTGAATAGTGCCCAGCAACTTTGCTGATTGTCTGCAGTTTTGGAAGGAGCCATGACAAACAGGAAAAAGATAAATAGCTATTACAGGAGAAAGGCATACTAGATTGATATCATAACTCTTGCTTTGGTTCTCTTCGGTAGGTTAGAACAAAATCAGAACATCACAGATATAGCTAACTCTCTGATGTTGTATAGCCAACTCTGTCAGTTCTGCATCCACCTCTTTCTAAAAGCTAACACTGAGCATTCAGCTTTAGTCAAAGCCCTGCTGTATAGCCTAAGCACTGCTGTATAGCCTAAGCACTGCTGTATAGCCTAAGCACTGCTGTATAGCCTAAGCACTGCTGTATAGCCTAAGCCTTTAATACTTTTGGGATAAATCACAACAATCAATCAACCCCAATCTATTTTGATTTCCTCTGGGAGAATCAATGCTTATTTTCCTTTTAGTGATAATGTAGCCTAACCACCACTCCAATGGGTACTGTGATTTGGCTCGATTGTCAGCTGATCATGACAGGAGGACAGACAGGAGGACACACGTATAAACTAGTGGTGGTACTGTATATTTAATGAGTACTTTAAGTGTTACAAACCATTAAAGGGGCATTCTGCCAAAGTCCCTCCATTTAATATGCTTTTTTGTACCATAAGAACAGTTGGAGCAGGTTGTGTTGGTAAATCTGCATTTCAAAGACTGTTACCTGAGCAGCTGTCTGAGGTGGAAGTTGGACAAATCAATTATGTTGTACTGGGGTTTTATGGCTATTGGTACCAAGTTAGTGGGAAGGGGCAATTGGTCAGAATCTCCTCGTTCTCTGGCCACATGAACAACTCCCCAGGGAATGTGTAAGGTAAACACATGAAACTGTGCAGCCCTATGTAGATTGCATCTATCCTTCTTCTCATAGATAAATAATCATTAGTCTACCCACCTACAACACCCTCTCCTGTTTTCGGTCTGCTACATGTGCATAATCTGAACAGGGCATTATGGGACTGTGTCCCTCCTTATTCTTCATGGGAGGCATTAAGCCATGTCTGTATATTTTAAGATTTACATGAATGCAGCACACAGTATGCTTCTTACACCACAGCCTATATTGATGTTATTTTTCCCTTTCTTGTACAATTAAAGGATCCAGGAATTCAAGGTGGCCTTGAGTGAAGAGAAGCTAGACTTGAATGCACTCCGGGAACTTTGCTTCAGCGGTGAGAAAAAACTTTTCATTTCTAGAATGTAATTTTTTCATGTGTTTTTACTTAGTATGTTATTATGTCTCCTTATTTCACTTTATCTTGTCCTGTATTCATCTTTTTTTGTCATTCCCCCTTCTCTCCTCCACCCTCCTATCTCTCTCTCAGGTATCCCATTTGAAGGAGGCATCCGTGCACTTTGCTGGAAAGTGAGTTGCTCCACCCCTTTTAATAGACATCTGCAGTATGTAGTATTAGTTTCAGCCTGTTTTTCTAATCTTATCTGTGAGTGATTGGGATTCTTATTTCGGGTGACTTGCTTCCATGTTTCCAGGTCCTTCTAAACTACCTGCCTCTGGACCAGACGATGTGGGATTCCTTTCTCAAAAAGCAGAGGTAAAATGTCTCCACTACTGATGGACATCAATTATTTATCAACAAGAGGAGATGTATTGAAATGGTCAGAGTAAGAAATGTGTGCACTTGCAAGACCGGTTTTAAATAGGGCTGTGCGATATGGCCCAACACTCATATTTCCATTTTTTTTGTTCAAACTTATGGAGGATTCACTAAATACAGTGTTCAGGCCCCTTCCCTTTTTCCACATTTTGTTACGTTACAGCCTTATTCTTAAATGGATTAAATAAATACAAATCCTCACCAGTCTATACAATATACCCCATAATGACAAAGCGAAAACCCTTTTTTTAAATAAAAAAAATACACTTTTTTGCCAATTTATAAAAAATTGAACAGAAATACCTTATTTACATAAGTGTTCATACTCTTTGCTATGAGACTTGAAATTGAGCTCAGGTGCATCCTGTTTCCATTGATCATCCTTGAGATGTTTTTACAACTTGATTGGAGTCAACCTGTGGTAAATTCAATTGATTGGACATTTTGGAAAGGCACACACCTGTCTATATAAAGTCCCACAGTTGACCGTGCATGTCAGAGCAAAATCTAAGCCATGAGGTTGAAGGAAATGTCCGGAGATCTCTGAGACAGGATTGTATCCAGGCACAGATCTGGGTAAGGGTACCAAGAAGGTCCCTAAGAACACAGCATTAAAGCGAACTGAGTAATCGGGGGAGAAGGGCCTTGGTCAGGGAGATGACCAAGAACCCGATGGTCACTCTGACAGAGTATCAGAGTTCCTCTGTGAAGATGGGAGAACCTTCCAGAAAGACAACCATCTCTGCAGCACTACACCAATTAGGCCTTTATGGTAGAGTGGCCAGACGGAAGCCACTCCTCAGTTAAAGGTAAACCAAGATTGAACTCTTTGGCCTGAATGCAAAGTGTTACGTCTGGAGGAAACTTGGCACCATCGCTACGGTGAAGCATGGGGGTGGCAGCATCATGCTGTCTGGATGTTTTTCAGCGGCAGGGACTGGGAGACTAGTCGGGATCGAGGGAAAGATAAATAGAGCAAAGTACAGAGAGATCCTTGATGAAAACCTGCTCCAGAGCACTCAGTACCTCAAACTGGGGTCAAAGGTTCACCTTCCAACAGGACAACAACCCTAAGCACACTGCCAAGACAATGTAGGAGTGGCTTTGGGACACGTCTCTGAATGTCCTTGAGTAGCCCAGAGTCAGAGCCCGGACTTGAACCCGATCGAACATCTCTGGAGAGACCGGAAAATACTTCTGCACCAACACTCCCCATCCAACCTGACAGAGCTTGAGAGGATCTGCAGAGAATAATGGGACAAACTCTCCAAATACAGGTGTGCCAAGCTTTTGGTGTCGTACAAATCAAATCAAATTTTATTGGTCACATACACATGGTTAGCAGATGTTAATGCGAGTGTAGCGAAATGCTTGTGCTTCTAGTTCCGACCGTGCAGTAATATCTAACAAGTAATCTAACAATTTCATAACAACTACCTCATACACACAAGTGGAAAGGAATGAATAAGAATATATACATATATGGATGAGAGATTGCCGTGCGGCATAGGCAAGGTGCTGTAGATGGTATAGAGTACAGTATATACATATGAGATGTGTAGGGTATGTAAACATTATATAAAGTGACTAGTGATACATTTATTACATCCAATTTTTAATAATTAAAGTGGCTAGAGATTTGAGTAAGTATGTTGGCAGCAGCCACTCTATGTTAGTGATGGCTGTTTAACAGTCTGATGGCCTTGAGAGAGAAGCTCTTTTTCAGTCTCTCAGTCCCAGCTTTGATGCACCTGTACTGACCTTGCCTTCTGGATGATAGCGGGGTGAACAGGCAGTGGCTTGGGTGGTTGTTGTCCTTGATGATCTTTTTGGCCTTCCTGTGACATTGGGTGGTGTAGGTGTCCTGGAGGGCAAGTAGTTGGACCCCAGTGATGCTTTGTGCAGACCTCCCTACCCTCTGGAGAGCCTTACGGTTGTGGGCGGTGCAGTTGCCGTACCAGGCGGTGATACAGCCCGACAGGATGCTCTCGATTGTGCATCTGTAAAAGTTTTGTGTTTTCGCTGACAAGCCAGATTTCTTTACCCTCCTGAGGTTGAAGAGGCGCTGTTGTGCCTTCTTCACCACACTGTGTGTGGGTGGACCATTTCAGTTTGTCCGTGATGTGTATGCCGAGGAACTTAACTTTCCACCTTCTCCACTACTGCGGCTTCGATGTGGATAGGGGGCTGCTCCTCTGCTGTTTCCTGAAGTCCACTATCATCTCCTTTGTTTTGTTGACGCTGATTGTGAGGTTATTTTCCTGACACCACACTCTGAGGGCCCTCACCTCCTTCCTATAGGCCTTCTCGTTGTTGTTGGTAATCAAGCATACCACTTGTGTTGTCTGCAAACTTGATGATTGAGTTGGAGGCGTGCGTGGCCACACAGTCATGGGTGAACAGGGAGTACAGGAGAGGGCTGAGAACGCACCCTTGTGAGGCCCCAGCGTTCAGGATCAGCGGGGTGAAGATGTTGTGGCGGCGGCCCGTCAAAGTCCAGGACCCAGTTGCACCGGGCGGGGTCGAGACCCGGGGTCTCGAGCTTCATGATGGGTTTGGAGGGTACCCAAGAAGACTTGAGGCTGTAATCGCCGGCATAGGTGCTTCAACAAAGTACTGAGTAAATGGGTCTGAATACTTATGTAAATGTCATATTTCTGTTTTTTTATTTGTTATAAATTTGCAACTACACTAAAAAACGGTGTTTGCTTTGTCATCATTGTATCGTGTGTAGATTTGAGGAGGGGAAAAACAATTTAGTCCATTTTAGAATAAGGCTGTAATGTAACAAAATGTGGAAAAAGTCAAGGGGTCTGAATATTTTCTGAATGTATCTCAATTTACTTTTTTTCTCATAAGCTTTGTTGTACAATTTAAGGTCAAATACACTGCATTTAAAACAGTCAGCAATAATCTAATGAATTCAGAGCTTGGTAAATTATACCGAGGCTGAATATATTCCTTCCACACACATAAGACTCACTAATCATTACATTATTTTATCAAAATAGTTTAATTTTTTTGTTTTGTTGCAATAATCACTGATTTGGGTTTCAGGTCTCTCTATAAAACTGCCCTTTTTGTTACAAATGTAACCAGAACTATCATGGTTCTGGTTACCATAATGAACAGTCGCTAATAATGCAGCAGGCGTTTTAGAAAATTAACACAGGTCTTATAAACAATCTCTCAAGCACAAGCCCACGTAATAGTGAGTAGCCATCTAATATTTATATTTCAAATTTATTCAACTTGGATCTAGGTATAATTAAACAAGCTCTGAATTCCAGCTAACCAGGCAAAACAGTTGAATAGTTATTAACACAACCTTCTGTCCATCTCAATGTTAGCCTGTCCACTTTGTTCAGATGTTGAAATCAAGTGGCCTTCCTTCATTCTCAGAATGAGAACAAGTTGCCAATTCCTTGTAATTGTTTTATGCTTATTGCACATGTATAAAACACAGACTAAACAGCTAGTATAACAATCTTTATTTGACTAAAATGCTGCTAGCGATACATGGTACCGTAATGCGCACGCTCAACAAACTGAGCATACATTTTCCAGAATGAATGTTCAGTGGTACATCAATTTTAGTAGTTTCTGCTCAAAATTGGAGTAGTTGAAACATAAACGGGTGTGGTGTGAAAGGTAAAATTCTCTTCTATTATAGTAAAATAATGTCTCCATATGTTTCTGTGTCCATATGACCGATTTCTGTTGAACCAAACCTAAAATGCAAATAGCGTGTTGAAAAGGTTTGTCAGAGAGGTGATCTCTCACCTTTGTTGTTGTGAGTGGGAGGGGGAGGGGATGGATGGATGAAAGAGGCAACAGGAGAGGTTTCACTCTCACAAAAATCTATCGCCTGCCTTCCCTCCTTTGGAACGACGACTCCCATTGTTAGGGCAGAGACATGAGCATCCCGTCATTATATACAGATCTCTGGTGTAAATGGGTAGGTGCACAGCACAGAAGGAGCGAACGAGACGGGACCAAAAAGACAAAATGAAAACAAGCGGTCATAAACGCTCATAAAACGAAAAATACTAAACTTGATTCAGGCATTTGGAAAATCTAATTAATTCGATATATCGCCCAGCCCTAGTTTGAATGGTTAAAGGGAAAATGAAACCATCTCTAGATGTAGTGACTTTTGACTCAGTCCTTTGAGGCCTTTCTTATATAGAGCATGAAAACATGAACTGATCAAGACTGAGCCACTTTGTATATCCTTCCATCTCAGCATTTTAATCAATGACATAATTATACCTTGGTAACTAACCAATTCTTGGTCAAGTATACCCCCCCCCCCCCCCCCCATGTCTCGCTGGAGTTTACTTTGGGAATCTTTTTTTTAGATTTTACCAAGCATCCCTAAACACCAGCTGATTCATAATGGAACATGGCCTATTAATATATCACACGAGAACACAACACACCCGGCTCAGGACAGCTATATTGGGTCGGCTCTGGACAGGAGATACGGTGGTTGCGATTCTGCTCTTTCTATTGGCTCCCTCCTTACTCAATTATTGAAATCCTTTGACTGTTTGATTCAGCCTGCCTGGAATGCTTTGAATGGCCCCGTCCCGAAAGAACCCCTAGCCCCTAGTCAATTCAGAATTCAATTGGTATAAGTAATATGGCAGCATGTCCATGATGATGTCATTTTGCTGAGTCTAGTAAATTTGTCAGTCAAATTGAACTCCTGAAATGAAACAATTAGGATTAGCTGACCTCCGGTAGTCCCTGACTCTTGCGTTAATCCACGGGCGTCGAGAGAGTATTTAATTTTTTGCCCACAGGGAGGGTTATTCCCAGTTCCTGAAGGAGATGATTATCCAGCCCGGCATCGCTAAGGCCAACCTGGGCCTCTCCAGAGAGGACGTGACCATGGAGGACCACGTGAGTTCCTCCTCTCCCTCCTTCTTCACCCCCCCCCCCCCCCAAAATAGACCAATTTCCTACTCTGATACACACCGCTGGGTTGTCTCGACTAATACGCAGGAACGTTCACCGAATTTTCCCATACATTCATTTTAATTCCGTCTTTCTAACTTTCTTTCAATCTCTCAGCCTCTCAACCCCAGCCCAGAGAGCAAGTGGAACAACTACTTCAGAGACAACGAGGTGCTGCTGCAGATTGATAAAGATGTCAGGTAGGTAGCTTGGCAACAAGCTAGGCACTTCTTTAGCTGACTGTGAAGTGAATATCTTCTTGTATTATAAGTAACTCGTCCTCCAGAGCCGGGGCGAGCATTAATGAATAGTCTATTAATGTATTCCAGTAGCCTGTCATGGAACACCATCTCTAAATAGGCAGAAGGTCAGCAGCAGTTGCTTTCTCTCATGGAAGGATGTCTTCTATTCCACAAAGGAACAAAGAGGATTATAACTATTAAGTGCTAACTAACTAATGTATTTCTGTAATGGCAGGCGTCTGTACCCAGACATGGCCTTCTTCCAGTGGCCCACAGACTACCCATGCCAGCTGATCCTGGACCCCCAGAATGACTATGAGACCCTCAGGTGCCGTGTGGAACAGACCACCCTCAAGGCCCAAACTGTGGACCGCAACCGCAGCGGGGTCACCAACGTGAGTCTGACCAACAGAGAGGGAGAGAGTGTCTGTATGTGTCCGTTTCATTTGACAGGTAGCCTAGCAGTTGAGCGTTGGGCCACTAACCGAAAGGTTACTGGTTCTAATCAATGAGCCGACTAGTTGAAATATCTGTCGACGTGCCCTTAAGCAAGGCACTTTACCCTAGTCGCTCTGGAAAAGAGCATCATCTAAATGACTCGAATGCAAAATGTGACGAGGAATACCTGTGTAAGAATGCTGTTCATCGACGACAGCTCAGCCTTCAACACCATTGTGCCCTCTGAGCTCATCACTAAACTCAGGGCCCTGTGTCTGAAACCCGCCCTGTGCAACGGTATCCTAGATTTCCTGACGGACCGACCCCAGGTGGTGAAGGTAGGCAACAACACCTCTGCTACACTGATCCTCAACACACTGATCCCCTCCTGTACTCCCTGTTCACCCACGACTGCGTGACCACGCACGCCTCCAACTGACTCATCAAGTTTGCTGAGGACACAACAGTGTTAGACCTGATTACCAACAACGACGAGACAGCCTACAGGGAAGAGGGGATTGCTCTGGCAGAGTGTTGCCAGGAAAATAACCTCCCTCACAGACTACAAAACGAAGGAGCTGATCCTGGACTACAAGAGACAACAGAGAGAGCACACCCCCATCCACATCGACACGCCCCCATCCACATCGACGGTGCCCCAGTGGAGAGAGTCAAAAGCTTCAAGTTCCTCGGTGTGCACATCACTGAGGACCTGAAATGGTCAGATCACACCGACAGTGAAGAAATTCGGCTTTGCTCCTAAGACCCTCAGGAATTTCTACAGATGCACAATTGAGAGCATCCTGTCAGGCTGTATCACCACCTGGTAGAGCAATTGCACCGTCCGCAACCGCAGGGCTCTCCAGACTGCTGCCCTATGTACATAGTCACTGAACACTGGTCACTTTAATAATGTTTACATACTATTTATACAGTATATCTACTGCTATTCAAAATATTTGATAATTTAAAAAAAATATTATTGTGCTTGTTTGCATTGATTAATAGGAACTAGGAACATACGCATTACACTGTAACTGACACAACACCTGCTAAACTGCATATGCATCCAAGAATATTTGATTTGTCAATGTTTCACTCCCATAGGCAGCAGGGTGACCTTGTTTAGGTAACAATAGGGAAAACACTATTCAGTTGACAGTAGTGCTGACTCTACTACCCTGTGTTATGTTCATTACCCCACCCTACTCTTCTGCTTTAAGCAATGCGGTCACGATGCACAAGCTGTGGTGAGTATGCAAGGTCTCGGCAAGTTTGGCAAGGGATACTACAAAGCAGGATCAATGAGTTGTCCAGCTAACTTGCCTAAATATTCTGAAATATTCTAACTTAAAAAAAAAAAAACATTTTTAGAAAGTTGAGTTTGAAATGGGCATGGTGTAATTAACTCAAATGACACAAAACACATCTAACTTTAGCTTTCTTAATGAATTAGAAAATCAATAGTTATTTCTGGTTGTTTATTGAAGTTGATTCTGCTTTGTAGTATACCCCACCGATATTGGCTTGATAACCCTATTTGACTTATGGGTGTATTCGGCTTGTGTCCATTTCCATTCTATAACAATTAACTAGAATTTGAATTCCAATCTTTGTGGATTCCCCTTGCCAATGCGTTTCATCCATGGCGAGAGCTGTCATGCTGCTTTGATAACGGTTGCTTGTGGATAAGCAATATGGTAGAAATGTTGTCCATATTGCTCATACCCATCTAATCTGTTCAGATCTACACAAGTGCCTGCCTCGGGGGGGTAATGGTTGGACTGGGCCTAACCCCCCCCCCCTCTCCTACCCATTCTCCCCTCTCCTCTCTACACACCCTTTCCCCTCTTTACCTCCCCCCTCTTCAGGTGAGCTCCCCCGGGCAAGGCCCTCAACCTGTACCCTTCCAACGAGTATGAGGTGCTGCCCAATGGCTGTGAGGCCCACTGGGAGGTGGTGGAGCGCATCCTGTTCATCTACGCTAAGCTCAACCCAGGCATCGCCTACGTGCAGGGCATGAACGAGGTGGTGGGACCCCTCTACTACACCTTCGCTACCGACCCCAACGACAAGTGGAGAGGTGGGTGGAGGTTTCTTGGGAGCAGAGCAGAAGACGCCTGTAGTGTAGATGGACTAATAAAGTACTATTCTGTTGTATTAATGGCAAATATCAGCTCTATTTGCTGCTACTTCTCTCTGATAGTCCCATTGCAAATCAAATTTATTTATATAGCCCTTCGTACATCAGCTGATATCTCAAAGTGCTGTACAGAAACTTTGCTGTCCCCAGTCAAGTGGACTGCGGACAGCAAGGAGTCATCATGTCAGGTAGTCCTGAGGCATGGTCCTAGGGCTCAGGTCCTCTGAGAGAGAAAGAGAGAATTAGAGAGCATACTAAAATTCACACAGGACACCGGATAGGACAGGAGAAGTACTCCAGATATAACAAACTGACCCTAGCCCCCTGACACATAAACTACTGCTGCATAAATACTGGAGGCTGAGACAAGAGGGGTCAGGAGACACTGTGGCCCCATCCGATGACACCCCCAGACAGGGCCAAACAGGAAGGATATAACCCCACCCACTTTGCCAAAGCACAGCCCCCACACCACTAGAGGGATATCTTCAACCACCAACTTACCATCCTGAGACAAGTCCGAGTATAGCCCACAAAGATCTCCGCCACGGCACAACCCAAGGGGGGGTGCCAACCCAGACAGGAAGATCACATCAGTGACTCAACCCACTCAAGTGACGCACCCCTCCTAGGGACGGTATGAAAGAGCCCTACCTAGTAAGCCTGTGACTCAGCCCCTGTAATAGGGTTAGAGGCAGAGAATCCCAGTGGAAAGAGGGGAACCGGCCAGGCAGAGACAGCAAGGGCGGTTCGTTGCTCCAGAGCCTTTCCGTTCACCTTCACACTCCTGGGCCAGACTACACTCAATCATATGACCCACTGAAGAGATGAGTCTTCAGTAAAGACTTAAAAGTTGAGACCGAGTTTGTGTCTCTCACATGGGTAGGCAGACCATTCCATAAAAATGGAGCTCTATAGGAGAAAGCCCTGCCTCCAGCTGTTTGCTTAGAAATTCTAGGGACAATTAGGAGGCCTCCGTCTTGTGACCGTAGCGTACGTGTAGGTATGTACGGCAGGACCAAATCAGAGAGATGGGTAGGAGCAAGCCCATGTAATGCTTTGTAGGTTAGCAGTAAAACCTTGAAATCAGCCCTTGCCTTGACAGGAAGCCAGTGTAGGGAGGCTAGCACTGGAGTAATATGATCAAATTTCTTGGTTCTAGTCAGGATTCTAGCAGCCGTATTTAGCACTAACTGAAGTTTATTTAGCGCTTTATCCGGGTAGCAGGAAAGTAGAGCATTGCAGTAGTCTAACCTAGAAGTGACAAAAGCATGGATTAATTTTTCTGCATCATTTTTGGACAGAAAGTTTCTGATTTTTGCAATGTTACGTAGATGGAAAAAAGCTGTCCTTGAAACAGTCTTGATATGTTCTTCAAAAGAGAGGTCAGGGTCCAGAGTAACGCCGAGGTCCTTCAGTTTTATTTGAGACGACTGTACAACCATTAAGATTAATTGTCAGATTCAACAGAAGATCTCTTTGTTTCTTGGGACCTAGAACAAGCATCTCTGTTTTGTCAGAGTTTAAAAGTAGAAAGTTTGCAGCCATCCACTTCCTTATGTCTGAAACGCATGCTTCTAGCAAGGGCAATTTTTTGGACTTCACCATGTTTCATTGAAATGTACAGCTGTGTGTCATCCGCATAGCAGTGAAAGTTAACATTATTTTTTCGAATGACATCCCCAAGAGGTAAAATATATAGTGAAAACAATAGTGGTCCTAAAACGGAACCTTGAGGAACACCGAAATGTACAGTTGATTTGTCAGAGGACAAGCCATTCACAGAGACAAACTGATATCTTTCCGACAGATAAGATCTAAACCAGGCCAGAACTTGTCTGTATAGACCAATTTGGGTTTCCAATCTCTCCAAAAGAATGTGCTGAAGCATTTCATATACATTGTTTGTCTTCAGGGAGGCAGTGAGTTGCTGCGCAACAGGCTTTTCTAAAATCTTTTGAGAGGAATGGAAGATTCGATATAGGCCGATCATTTTAAAAATATTTTCTGGTTCAAGGTTTGGCTTTTTCAGGAGAGGCTTTATTTCTGCCACTTTTAGTGAGTTTGGTACACATCCGGTGGATAGAGAGCCGTTTATTATGTTCAACATAGGAGAGCCAAGCACAGGAAGCAGCTCTTTCACTAGTTTAGTTGGAATAGGGTCCAGTATGCAGCTTGAAGGTTTAGAGGCCATGATTATTTTCATCATTGTGTCAAGAGATATAGTACTAAAACACTTGAGTGTCTCTCTTGATCCTAGGTCCTGGCAGAGTTGTGCAGACTCAGGACAACTTAGCTTTGAAGGAATATGCAGATTTACAGAGGAGTCCGTAATTTGCTTTCTAATAATCATGATCTTTTCCTCAAAGAAGTTCATGAATTTATTACTGCTGAAGTGAAAGCCATCCTCTCTTGGGAATGCTGCTTTTTAGTTAGCTTTGCGACAGTATCAACAAGGAATTTCGGATTGTTCTTATTTTCCTCAATTAAGTTGGAAAAATAGGATGATCGAGCAGCAGTAAGGGCTCTTCGATACTGCACAGTACTGTCTTTCCAAGCTAGTCGGAAGACTTCCAGTTTGGTGTGGCGCCATTTCCGTTCCAATTTTCTGGAAGCTCGCTTCAGAGCTTGGGTATTTTCTGTATACCAGGGAGCTAGTTTCTTATGATAAATGTTTTTAGTTTTTTGGGGTGCAACTGCATCTAGGGTATTGCGCAAGGTTAAATTGAGTTCCTCAGTTAGGTGATTAACTGGTTTTTGTCCTCTGGCATCCTTGGGTAGATAGAGGGAGTCTGGAAGGACATCAAGGAATCTTTGTGTTGTCTGTGAATTTATAGCACGACTTTTGATGTCCCTTGGTTGGGCTCTGAGCAGATTATTTGTTGCAATTGCAAACGTAATAAAATGGTGGTCCGATAGTCTAGGATTATGAGGAAAAACATTAAGATCCACAACATTTATTCAATGGGACAAAACTAGGTCCAGACTATGACTGTGACAGTGAGTAGGTCCAGAGACATGTTGGACAAAACCCACTGAGTCGATGATGGCTCCGAAAGCCTTTTGGAGTGGGTCTGTGGACTTTTCCATGTGAATATTAGTCACCAAAGATTAGAATATTATCTGCTATGACTACAAGGAATATAGGAATTCAGGGAACTCAATGAGGAATACTGTATATGGCCCAGGAGGTCTGTAAACAGTAGCTATAAAAAGTGATTGAGTAGGCTGCATAGATTTCATGACTAGAAGCTCAAAAGACGAAAACTTCATTTTTTATTTTGTAAATTTAAATTTGCTATCGTAAATGTTAGCAACACCTCCGCCTTTGCGTGATGCGCGGGGGATATGGTCACTAGTGTAGCCAGGAGGTGAGGCCTCATTTAACACAGTAAATTCATCAGGCATAAGCAATTTTTCAGTCAGGCCAATCGCATCAAGATTATGATCAGTGATTAGGTAATTGACTATAATTGCCTTTGGTATCATGATCTCTTTCAATTATGACAGGAATGGAGGAGGTCTTTATCCTAGTTAGATTGCTAAGGCAAACACCGCCATGTTTAGTTTTGCCCAGACACGGTCTCAATGGGGATTGCACTAGTCTGCATCAGAGTGCTAATGTTCTGTGATGGAATGGGTGTTCTCTGATGGAATGGGTGTTCTGTGATGGAATGGATCATGCTAACTGATTCAGGACTGCCAGCTAGAGGACAAATGAGGGACCCCCCCTTCTTCCCGATCACTTCTAATTCTCAGATATTTATTGCTTGACCTCTATTTAGAAGTATTTTATCGTCTGTCATATATAGACAGACAGACACAATTGAAACTAGTTAGGGCACGATTGACTGATTGATTGACTGGTTTACTATTATTGACCGTCCAACCAATCAGAGCACGCTGAGGCGGACACCTTCTTTTGTTTCACCAACTTGATGTCGGAGAACCGGGACATGTTCATCAAGAGTCTGGACGACTCGCAGTGCGGCATCACCTACAAGATGGAGAGCGTCTACTCCATGCTCAAGGAGAAGGACATGGAGCTCTACATTAAACTGGTGAGCGAGGGACTCCTGGGCCCAGTCCCAAAGCCATCCCTATGCCCTTTTCCTGGGCCCTTGTTGACTCGTCTTCACGGCTCTGAAAGGATACAAGTTCATAGGGGTATAGGGGGGGTTACACATTTGATCTGTTTACCTATTAATTTTCCCCATGCACCTCCTAATCAAAACCAACACTTGATTTGATGAATTCATTTAGTGGGATAATGTTATGATGTTTGTAGTTATTATGGAGGCTAGTTCAATATTTCAACCCCCTAACTCCCTTCTCTTTAACAGCAGGAGCAGAACATCAAGCCTCAGTACTTCACCTTCCGCTGGCTGACCCTGCTGCTGTCTCAGGAGTTCCTCCTACCCGACGTCATCCGCATCTGGGACACGCTCTTTTCCGACCAGGACCGCTTCAACTTCCTCATCCTGGTCTGCTGCGCCATGCTCGTGTGAGTTCCCGTCTGTCCTCCCTAGCCACGAACCACAGCCCTCTGGGCTGGAACACCCCTACCCACAGAATGACCCCAGCCCCAATTCTCCAAGTCTGTTGAATTGAACATGGAGAAGAATGCAATGCAATTCTGGTATTCACTTGAATTTGTATGGAATTGGATAGGATTTGGGTGGACTTGGATACTAGTAAGATACGTGTCTGCATCTTACAATATGATATGCATTGTTTGTTATTTCTGTTCTGATTAGCATGCCTGTCCTGTGTGGTTTCAGACTGATTCGAGATCAGTTGCTGGCAGGCGACTTCACGATCAACATGAGACTGCTGCAGGTAAGACCATCTGAAAGGATCTTTTCAAACAGTGTGGCCTACAGTGTGGCCAATGTAGGTAATGTTTTAGGCGACTACGGTGGTTTTACTTGACGTTTTAGCTGATTGTGTCTGGTCTTCTTCAGGACTACCCCATCTCAGATGTCCACACCATCCTGGCCAAGGCCAAGGAGCTTCAGGACGGGTCATAGCCACCCCTACCTCCCTTCTCCCTTCCTTGGTTGGGGAGGGGAAGATGCAACATGAAACTGATAACCCTGGGCACAACAAAGGAGGGAGAGGAAGACACCTGGCGCCAGGTTTGGTACAAGGTTGGTCGGGGAAACCAAACTCTGTACTTAGGCTTGTCATCTCACTCTCACGGCCTGACAGTTTTTCCACTGGGAGGGTGTGTGGCCTCAAGCTATTTATTTTTGCACTGAACACTTGAAAAAAAGTGTACAAATCTGCATATATGAAGCAGAGAAACCACAGTAACGATTACAACAGAAGCATCATTATAAAGTCTGCCAGGGCTAATATCACACTCCCAGTTTTTTTTTAGGGTGTTTCTTTTAGTGGGTTGGGAATAACTTTTTTTTTTTTACTTTCAAAGTGAAGTTTTTTTTAAATCATTAAGATGAAATATAATACTACCATGTAAAGACTAACCACAACAACAGCAAAAAAATGTTGCCACAGGGTTTGCTTTAAAGTATAGATTGTTATGACATTGGGCCTCAACGCAAGCATCCTCTCTCTCTGTGTTCATGACCGTGCTCAGATATTTACTCTACGCACATGAGCTACACGTCTGGACAGTTTATAGCTGGATGTAACCTGATTCCGTGTCTATGGAGTCGCCAATATTAATGTATGTTTGCTGTCAAACCAATGGGATGTGAAACTTGTTTTATAAATGTTTTGGTGTGTCATGTAGCAGAAGCTCTTATCCAGAGCGACTTACAGGTGCAATTAGGGTTAAGTGCCTTGCTCAAGGGCACATTGGCAGATTTATCACCTAGTCGTCTTCTGAATTCGAACCAGCGACCTTTCGGTTACTGTCCTAAAGCTCTTAACCACTAGGCTACTTGCTGTCCGACCCACTAACCTGAAATTGATACATTGATGACTATGAGAAGGTTGATTTTGATGTGAGGGCATTACTAAGCAAACAAATCAATCCAATTAAATTGGGCATTCATTTTTTCTAATATATTTTGACCTTTCTCTGGTCGCATTAAGTGGCCAGAATAAACCAGAATACATTAAACATGAATGACGTCTTGTAAATTAAGCATAACACATTTTGCTCTGCATACTGGAAGATTATTACAGAGAACAAATGATTGATAATAGTAGCTGAATATTTATCATGGATAAATGACTGACATTGAAAGGCTATGATGATAACATTTATGTATTCACATAATGGAGTTGACAGGTAAGAGTTGAAAAATTACGGATTTGATTACTTAAAATCACTATGATTGAATGTTATAGATTTTTTTTTTTTTTTTTTAACGCTAACACTTACCACAAAGCTAAGACACCCTTGAAATGTATTTACCTTTTCAAACAGTAGGACCTTCATAATAATGTGATACTTTAAATTACACATATAATGACTTTCTTTGTTTTCATCAATATTGTGAGAATGATACAACAGTTAGCTTTTTACTGTTTGCATTTGTTTTATTAGCATTCCAAGTATCACCATCCCTTTCAGTGGCAAGATGGTATCAGTCTACATTCTAACACTATTTCAGTGGCAAGATGGTATCAGTCTATATTCTTTTCTTTTTACATCTTTTTCTCCCCAATTCCGTGGTCTCCAATTGTCTCATAGCTGCAACCCCCGTACAGTCTCGGGAGAGGCGAAGGTCGAGAGCCGTGTGTCCTCCGAAACACAACCCAACCAACTGCTTCTTGACACAATGCCCACTTAACCCAGAAGCCATCCACACCAATCAATGTGTTGGAGGAAACACTACACCTGGCGACCGTGCACTGCGCCCGGACCGCCAAAGGAGGCGCTAGTGCGCGATGGAACAAGGACATCCCTGGCGGCCAAACCTTCCCCTAACCTGGACGACGCTGGGCCAATTGTGCGCCACCCCATGGGTCTCCCAGGCTGCGGCCTGCTGCGACAAAGCCTGGACTCGAACCCAGAATCTCTAGTGGCATAGTTACTGTTGCACTGCGATGCAGTGTCTTAGACCACTGCGCCACTCAGGAGGCTTCAGTCTACATTCTAACACTATTTCAGTAACAAGATGGTATTAGTCTACATTCTAACACTATTTCTGTAGCAAGATGATATTAGTCTACATTCTAACACTATTTCAGTAACAAGATGGTATCTTCCTACTGAAAAATTGCCTAGACAGGAATTGGAACAAATTGACAGTCTGTGACTAGCGATGGTTCAATGTGGCTTTATTGTACTAAAGTGAGGTAGTAAGAGGTGCTGAGTATTTTGACACTGAATGAAATGGGAACACTCCTAGTTCAAACAGCTTGGCTTGGTTGATCAGTGTGTCTATAATAATGTCTTGATCTTAAAGGCCCAGTGCAGTAAAAAACTTGATTTTCCTGCGTTTTATATATATATTTCCACACCAAGGTTGGATTCATATTGACATTGTGAAAATTATGATAATGCCCTTTTAGTGTAAGAGCTGTTTGAAAATACTTCCTGAAATGTCAGCTTGTTTTGGTGGGAGGGAGTTTTGGCCTTCCATGGTGACATCACCATGTGGTGAATTGGTTAATAAAGATTTCCAAACCTCTCTGCCAATAACAGCTAGTTTTCAGTTCCCCCTCCCCAGTCAGAACACTCCCTGACAGTCTTAGCCAAGTTCTTACTTGAGAAATTGCTCTTTGCTAAGAGCTTTTTTTTTTGGACCATTTTCATTTAAAACAATCACAGTAAGGTACTTAATTGTTACCTAGAAATAATTTGATACTGGTGTGGGGGAAAAAACCCAGCTGCATTGAACCTTTTAATGAATGTATATAAACAGTGACAAATCCCCCATTGAAGGTTCAGTAATGAAAAAGAAGGAAAGTCTTGTCTTCCTGTGATTCATAAACGTTTGTTGTCAATGATGAATGGTTTATGGTTCTCATTTTCTCGTTCTTGCTCAATAACAATTTTTTTCCTTTACTTTTTTTCCATTTTTCCATGGCTCTGGCTTTCTCCCACCTCTTCCTCCCCTCCTTGCCCTGTGATTTTGGGGGCTTGTCCAGGATAGGGCTAGCAGCAAGACAGTAGGCCCCGTGCCACAGTCCGCCTGCCAACCGCCATGCACTGCCATTCTCCCTCTTATCATATCGCTCTGTTTCTCATCCAGCAGACATTCAATTTGTGGACCACAAACTATCTGTTTTACAGCTATATTGAGACTGTTTTAGAAAGCAGCTCACTGCCTCTGGTCTCATCTCTGCCAACCGTTTGACGGTAGACAGCAAATCCTATGTGGCTAAAAGCTACTATAATTGTGGACTTGAGAATAGCAGGGCGAGATAGGGAGAATGCATACTCATCATGAAATATAAGAATATATTTTGTAATCCTGCATGTCGATGGCTTTTTCTGTAACATTTATCCTTTATCCTGGCTGAACAGTCTTTTGTCGTTGTCTGTTTGTTATTCGCACCACATTGTCCTTGGTGTCAGATGAATGTTTGTCATGCCACTGCTACACAGGGCAACAATGTAAATTGTCCAGCATATTGTGCTCTGATTTGACATATCCTCCATTGTCTTAAGGATTTTTTTCCGTCTTTGACTATGTGGAAGGACAACATTGCATTGTTGCCAGTGGCGATTATATAAATCTGTATAGTGATTACATCAGGAATTTGACAATGCTATGTGTAGCCATATTATTCTCTAAGGGTTCTTCTTTGTGTATTTTCAGGCCCTTTTATAATAAATGCCAAGTGTGCAACAAGTACAGTTTTTACTTTACACCCTTTCCCTGTGTTGCTTTCCCTCATTTCTCCCATTCTTCTCTCTCCATCTTTCTGTCCATCTCTCTCCCTTCCTCCCTTCTGTCCAACTCTCTCTTCACTCTCACATTCTCCACCCCCTCAGTGCTGTGGTTTAATGTAGACCACAGAGCCCCAGCATTGTGGGGTTATTAGTAACACATGGGGGTGTTTCCTCCATCCATATTGGTTTTGTAAGGTGAGGTCACCAATGGCTCTGCATCTGAAAAGGGAGCGGAGCAAGCTGGCAGAAGAAACATGTGGGGGCGTGAAGCAGTGTAAGAGAGGAGAGAATGGGACACAGGCTCTTCGCTGCAGAGCTCTGAAGTCTGTAGACTAGGCCAGGAAGAAAAACAATATTTCGAAAAGTATTAAAATATTTATGAGGTTTATATTGGCTACACCCACCACAAAGATGGTGTCGTTGTTTAGCAGACAAGTGGGTTAAGTAAAGCAGAACAATAGTAGTCCCACCATTTTCAAAGTTGATTTTGATTTCCTTTCGCAAAATAAAATAAAGGCGTGAACTTGGTCCATCTGCTTCTTGGTAATGGGCATCATAGTGAATTTGTAGATGACTGACAGGTCAGAGAAAGTTCAGCTTCTCTCTAAAATCCTTTACATGAGAGACGTGACTGGTAGTCAAACGGTTTCCGGTGGATAACTGTAGAAACAGTATTTTTGTTTACAGTCATGATGATTCTGATTGCTTGACTGACTGGGGACAATATGGTTGCTCCTCTCATCCAACAACCATATTTATCACAGTGCATTGTGGGTAGTTGGTGACTGTGGTGAGTACAGCATGGGGTTGTAGCATGTGTCCACTTGCATGGCACAGCAATGTTTCTGATACAAACTGCTTCTTCTCACCCCTTCTGTTTAATAGCTTGTGAAATAGGAGGGAAAAGAGAAGTGTCATGTTTAGATCGATTGTCTGTGCTTTAAGGGCTCTTAACCAAGGGAGACTTAATCCCAACTGCATCTTCCCTGGTGAACTTGAGTGATTGGCTGAGTTCCAAAGCTTCTAAATCACTTCCTTTCAATGTAATGTCTTCTCCCTCTCCTTAAAGGAAAATTCCACCCCAAAACTATCTTTTGGTATTTGTTTCATTAGTCCATTTTTGAGAACGTTCCAAAAATGTTTTGCATGTCAGCAATCAAGTTTTCAAGATGTATAACTTTCAATATACAGAAATACAGCTGGTATGATAAAAAAAATGCATCACACCGGCTGTATTTTAAAAGTTATATATTTTGAAAACTTGATTGCTGACATGCAAAATGTGTTAGCGCCTTGCCCTAGTTCTGACCTCGTTCACAGAGCTGAAAGGACTAAACCATGAATTCCAATGTAATTCACTCAATTCACATCATAAATTGACCTCAAAACCCTAGTAGGGAGTGCTCTACAAATCTGTAAAGGTGTAGCAGTACTTTTTGTTGTTGCTTTTTTTTCTACTCATCTCATGTGCCTGACCAACAAATGCAAGAAAGAATGATTTGTCTTTTTTGTTTACATTGTGCTGTATTGTTTTGGGGGGGTTGTGTTTTTTTTTTGGATCCCCATTCGCTTTTGCAGAGGCAGCAGCTATTCATCCTGGGTCCACAAACAAACATGACAAGTAACAAAACACTGATAGACAAGGACAGTCACACAAGGGTGGGATGGTGAGAAAGCGGGTCAGAATGAATGTCTAGCAGATAAATAACTTTTCTCCTAATATATATATTTGTGTGGCGGAAAACACCAGTCTTTGGTTATTAACTTCAATCTTTACTCTCTCTTTCTAATGGTTATCTTATTGGTACTATGTAACATTTGTATTGCTACCATGTTAAATATTAACCATGGGCAGCATTGGTCTAAGGGATGTTGTAAACTGAAGTAGCTTTTTCGAGCTGGGATATGAAGCGTCCACATCTGATAAGTTATTTTTCATGTGTACTCTGCTCTATGTATTTTCATCCTGAAACAGTTGAACTCTTTATGAACCGTGTGTGTTTGTTCGTATGCATAAGTGTATGCTGCGTGTGTATGCGTGTCTGTCTGTATGACACTCTTCTCTTGTTTTTTGCATGACTATATTTTTGTATGGGTATATACAGTATCTTAGTATTGGAGTTCTATACTGGTGTTTACAGTGTTTGCAACTGAACAATAAATATTTCAATGATGGTTTCAATTAAATAATTGTGAGATTCTGTCAATTGTATCGGACATTTTCACTATTGATGTTCTGCTTTTGACCTGTCTTGAAAAAGTATTACTTTAATTTAATTCAATCACGGCTAAATTTGTAATGATGATTCAAATACTTAGGCTATTTTGTATAAATATCTGAACCTTGATGATGGTTGAATGATTGGTAAAAATATACAATGACTTCCAGAATTTAGAAATCCTGCCACATAGTGGTACAGCATCACTGGTTATTAAACTTGGTTTGGTACTGAGCTTTCAGCAGCTTGTTTCCATGGAAACCCCTCCCTTACTTGCACCATAGACCACTTGGTGCCCATGATTATTTTTCCTCTGTAAGCGATGATAGGTTGTTGTCAACGTTTTATAGTAGGCCCATGTTGAATTTGTCAATCTTACAAAATATCAGTCTTGTGTTTGATTTGGGAAATCCGAAATCGTAGCGGGTTACGAGGAGTCTTGTCGCATCTGCCAGACCAGGCATCACGGGAATATTCTGTATATTCTACCAGTCTCTCACACGAGCTAAACGCCAAGGGCTTTAAAGAGAGGAATATAACTTTATAATTTCCGTAAAATAAATGTTAGTTATTTGACAAACATAGGGCCAGTGTGTGGCACAGTATTGTATTTGACTAAATAGCCTACATTTAATCTACGATACATTTGCACACCAGTCTAGCCTATCATATGACGTTACGAAGGCCCCATACTAGGCTATGTGATCACATTAGTTTTTAATGCCGGCTTTGAGTTTTTGGTGACAGCTACACTAGACTACAGCAGGCACCCAATATAGATTATATTCATGTCCGTAATGTAGCTATTTCAGATTGAGGTCAAATCTGCCCTGGCTGGCTGCGCACGCAGAATTCAGCGCGAGTGGGTCGTGAGGTTTGTCCGTATTCCCTCTGTTCTTCATCTCATCGACAACCGGCTGGCGGGGAGCGCGACTGATTATTCTGCCCGACAGGGACTACACCAAGGAACAACACTGGGACAATTTTGAGAATTAATTATTTTATGCTTGCTTCGGGGCTCAGAAATGACAATCCGCTCCGGGGCAGGGTATGCTGCGAAATTGAGGTAAAGCCCAAGACTCAGGCATCCCAGCCTCGTCAATAACAGCTCGTGGGTACCGAAGCATTCCAATTTCATTTGCTAACATCGAGCGTTGTGGATGCCAGTGATTTTTCGTTTACTTGTACATGTCGTTTATTTGTACATGTCCACCTTTCTCGTTCTGTATTTAAATGCGTCTGCTTGGCTAAGACAGGACTCGCTTCTCACCATGCTATTTATGGGGTTAGTATTTTTTTCTCAAAGGAACAGCCAACACCTCAGAGGCATATGAAGGAGGGATATGACAACGATTCCACACATCCCGAAGGAGTCCGCTCAAAGAAGAATATGAAAAAGCAAGACATTGGAGAGACCATCCATTTTGTGTCAGGAGAATATTTTGATGAAGGAGACACTGGGATAATTATAGAAACGGGAGCATCTGGATATACATATATCGAAATGGGCACCCAGCTCTGAAAATACATGTTGGGCTAATTAATTGTATGATTATAATGACTATAGGCTAATGGTTGGATCATATCCAAAACAAAATCATAAAATGTGATGGCATCTTGTCGGGAAAAATGCAATAGGAAAATATGACCCAGAAATCGGAATCGCCCTGTCATCCATCTGTGCCTTCAGCATCATGTTATGAGGTGGAGTGGCTGCGAGAGAATATCAATTGAATTGTACATGGATATCGCTGATTTATAGCCCTATGCCGTTTTTTTACATTCATATTTCATAATGTAACTGACTTTTACATATTTCTTTCAAGGCCAACATTGAATTATTGTGTCTATCGGGATCGTATCCATTCCACTTGGTCTCCAAGTGTCAAATGAAATTAATCTAATTGAGAATTTAAAGGGCGCAACCTCGATATAATCAAGAGTTATTTTTCGAACCAAGCAAACATCCCGTTTCACACAGATAGGGGGGCAGGTACCAGTAACAGAAAAGTCGCTGGTTCGAATCCCAGAGGCGAATAGGTGAAACTTCTGTCGATGTGCCCTTGAGCAAGGCACGTAACCTTAATTGGTCCTTTAAGTGGCTCTAAATAATAGCGTCAGATACATTACTTAAATGTAAATATAGATACAGCATATAACTGTCATTTGAATATATGGCCTATCCATGCATGAAGTGAAGGCCGTTTGTTTTTTATTCTAATATTGTCCCACTGTGATCTATTTTTCTATTTTTCTCAATGTTATTTGTCCAATCTCCGCCACAAATTTCTGGATAAAAAAATCGGACTGCGGGTTTATCACCCTGAATAGAAACCATATGTGGCCCACTTGATTTGAAACAAGTGTCTTTTCCATTACTGAGGATATTTTTCTTACTCGGCCATTAGTCTAACTTTCAAGTGCGATAAGCTTTTTTAATGCTTACAGTCTGATTTTTAGTGAGTGTCATCAACAGAGGTGGAATTGATGACACATCTGTACACCGCTGTTGTATTCCGAGGATATTGCACTGTACAAGCCACGAGCACTAGGCTACTACAGTCACGGGGAATTCGACACGTTTACAGTGCGCTGTCAGTGGGTTTTTGGCTGTTTCGCTCGAAATGTGGAGAGTTTTATTGTAGGAGTGCCTCACGACGCGTCGACATTTGCCAGGAAAAGAAAAGGAAGGGGATATGAATCCAAGAAGAAGATGATGATGATGATGCTGGATACACAGGTAACAAAATACTTATAGTTTGCTTTAAATTATTTTTGGCAAAGGTGAGGTAATTCGTTTTTTTTTCATCTGTTGCTCTAGTTGAAGGTCTAGGGTACCCGGACAGACATTTAAAGAGACAAAGCCTGATCGCTATATATAAGCCCTATTTATTTACTTTCTCACGGTAAATGCAAAAACAGCATTCAGAATAAAAACTAAGATAAACAACCTGCTAGGACGCAGTTGCTAGAATGGTTTGGAATGAATTACCATAATAATGCACTATTCAAATAACTTCCCCAGGCAGGGGATCATCATTGTATGGTCTTTACAAAAGAGATTAGGGCCTGGCACAAGGCCATGTCTTTTGTACATCTGTCATGGCATGCAGAACGAGGGCAGTGCAGGGGACATGGGATGGTGTAGTGCACAGCACTGCCCTCCCTCCTTCCTCAACATGATGGGTCAGAAAAGCTTGTTATAAAATAGCCTAGAGTACTGTGTATGTGTGGGAGAGAGAATGTGTGTGTTCCCCATACTAAATCCTGAAAAACATTTCATCCTGAGATACTCTCAAATGTTGATGTGGCGTTTTTCTGTGCTTTAGCAGAAATCATCCTGTAAATGGCAGTCACACTATGTTAACAAAGCCAATGAGGGAGGTTATGAGGGTATTAAGGAAGTTATCCTCCACCACATTTCCTCTACACTAAAAAATACAAATAAAATAAAATGTTTTGTCACATACACCGGATATATGCAGTTTTACAGCCATAGTAGTATGACGCCCCTGGAAAAATTAGGGTCAAGTGCCTTTCTCAAGGTCACATCGACAGACTTTTCACCTTGTATTTGAACAAGCCAACTTTCGGTTACTGGCCCAATGCTCTAACCGCTATTTAACTTGGCAAGTCAGTTAAGAACCAATTCTTATTTACAATGATGGCCTACACCAGCCAAACCTGGACAATACTGGGCCAATTGTGTCCAGCCCTATGGGACTCCAAATCACGTCCGGTTGTGATACAGCCTGGAATCGAACCAGGGTCTGTAGTGACACCTCTAGCACTGAGATACAGTTCCTTAGACCGGTGTACCACTCGGGAGCACGTGATATGTTGGAATGTCACAAAACATTTACAAGAAGTTATCAATCCAAAGGCAACACGTGTAGGAGACGAGGAGAGGAAGTCACATAAGCGCATTAGACCCAACCTCATCATCCTCTCACACTCCATCCATGTCATATGACCTGTTGGCCACAGAGTAATACTGTTCCAGTTCACCTCCTAAGGCATTCAAAATCCATTGAGATTCCGGCCCTGGAGGCTCCATTTGTTGCACGTGTTTTGAGAAGGTCCGAAGGGGTGAGCACTGGGGGGCCGCGGGGGGCCGTCGTTGGTTTGTTTATTGGTCTGACTCTGGGGGTCGCAGAAGGAGTAGGTGGTTGTGCTGTTCCCTTACTGCAGAGTTCTCCAACTCCAGGCCTGGAGCGGCACTACCACACCAGTTCCACGAGTTTGATGATATGAAACTATTTACAACATGTACCTACGATGTAGTTGCACTACCAACCTATGTAATTACTTTATTATCAAGTAAATACAAGGTTTTGGTCCATAATATAAAGTTGAATCCATCTTTTCATAAAATATTTTGTTACTGTGATTTTTGTCAGTATATCTGTTTTTTGTTTGTTACTGCTTACTGTTTGAACTCTCCCGGGTGTCTGTCTGCCTCTCTCTCTCTCTCTCTCTCTGTTTCACCTAGTTACAGTGTATTCCTCTATGACTTATTTATTCATCTTAATGCATTGTACATTGGTCCGATTACCTTGGAGCTCCTCAAATGCATTTTACCCAGATCTTCCTTTCACTATTACCTGGAGGACTTGTATTTAATGGCCACAAGACATTAGCGGGTGCAGCACTGCAACATTGGATAACCAGCCTGGTCTCATAGACTAGATCTAAATGTAAATCCTGTATGTTACGTTTGGTATGGTTACTAAGACAGATGGTTAATTAAGTAGGGTGGTTGGATGGGTGGGAGTATAACGCAAACTTCTAGCGATCATAAGGATGCAAGTTTGAATGTCATCACGGACAACTTTAACATTTTAGAAACTTTTCAACTACTTACTGCTTTTTAGCTACTTTCAAACTACTTAACAAGTTAGCTAACCCTTCCCCCAACCCTTTAATCTAACTCCTAAATTTAACACTAAGCTTAACCCTGACCCCTAACCCTTAGCCTAGCTAACGTTAGAATTCATACTATATCGTACGTTTTGCATCAGAATAATATGTAATGCTCTGAGACCAGGCTGGATATTCCCACATCTTGAGACCTCAGTATGGTAAAGTACACCTTTAACTTGTGGTGCTAATGTTAGGCTAACTCAGTGTGGGAACTGGGAAGCAGTTTCAGTTTAGATCTCATTCTCTGGCAGTCTGAATGGGAATAAATGGGCTGGAGAGAGTTGTAGGTGTGAGATTGTGAAGTCTCGCTGGGCTTGAGCTAGAGCCAGGTCAATAAATAACAGATAAGAGGGTAGAGTGACAGATGCTGCGTTGGAATGTATCCGGGAGGGATCGATAGATAGACACTTTGTACATTTTCAGAAACTTCATGTCCTCGATTAGCTACACTTCCAATCTCTGTTTCTCTCTGTTCCTTTAGTCTTTAAAGCTACACTCTGCAAGCCTCCTATGACAACAAAAACATGAATGCAGTAGTAGGTCTTCATTTTTAAGCATGACTCAATAAGACAGCTGTACTAATCTGATTATGAAGCTATTTTGAAGTCATATTTTTCCAAATCAAGGGGTGTAGGCTATTTCATTAGTTAAAATTAGTAGAAATCTTACAGACTGTGGCTCTTTCTGCTTTCCTTCTCTTTCATACGATTTGTCAGCCAGATCAGTCTCATTGTGCGGCCAAGCACACCCATTCACCCCAGCCAGATCAGTCTCATTGTGCGGCCAAGCACTCCCATTCACCCCAGCCAGATCAGTCTCATTGTGCGGCCAAGCACACCCATTCACCCCAGCCAGATCAGTCTCATTGTGCGGCCAAGCACACCCATTCACCCCAGACAGATCTGTCTCATTGTGCGGCCAAGCACACCCATTCACCCCAGCCAGATCAGTCTCATTGTGCGGCCAAGCACACCCATTCACCCCAGCCAGATCAGTCTTATTGTGCGGCCAAGCACACCCATTCACCCCAGACAGATCAGTCTCATTGTGCAGCCAAGCATACCCATTCACCCCAGCCAAATCAGTCTCATTGTGCGGCCAAGCACACCCATTCACCCCAGCCAGATCAGTCTTATTGTGCGGCCAAGCACACCCATTCCCCCCAGCCAGATCAGTCTCGTTGTGCGGCCAAGCACACCCATTCACCCCAGCCAAATCAGTCTCATTGTGCTGCCAAGCACACCCATTCACCCCAGCCAGATCAGTCTTATTGTGCGGCCAAGCACACCCATTCACCCCAGCCAGATCAGTCTCGTTGTGCGGCCAAGCACACCCATTCACCCCAGCCAGATCAGTCTCATTGTGCGGCCAAGCATACCCATTCACCCCAGCCAGATCAGTCTTATTGTGCGGCCAAGCACACCCATTCACCCCAGCCAGATCAGTCTTATTGTGCGGCCAAGCACACCCATTCACCCCAGCCAGATCAGTCTTATTGTGCGGCCAAGCACACCCATTCACTCCAGCCAGATCAGTCTTATTGTGCGGCCAAGCACACCCATTCACCCCAACCAGATCAGTCTTATTGTGCGGCCAAGCACACCCATTCACCCCAGCCAGATCAGTCTTATTGTGCGGCCAAGCACACCCATTCACTCCAGCCAGATCAGTCTCATTGTGCGGCCAAGCACACCCATTCACTCCAGCCAGATCAGTCTCATTGTGCGGCCAAGCACACCCATTCACTCCAGCCAGATCAATCTTATTGTGCGGCCAAGCACACCCATTCACTCCAGCCAGATCAGTCTTATTGTGCGGCCAAGCACACCCATTCACTCCAACCAGATCAGTCTCATTGTGCGGCCAAGCACACCCATTCACTCCAGCCAGATCAATCTTATTGTGCGGCCAAGCACACCCATTCACTCCAGCCAGATCAGTCTCATTGTGCGGCCAAGCACACCCATTCACCCCAGCCAGATCAGTCTCATTGTGCGGCCAAGCACACCCATTCACCCCAGCCAGATCAGTCTCTCTCTGTGCAACCAAAGTATTGCTGTGTGTGTGCGTGCATGCGTGGATGCATGCTTGTGTGTGCACGCGTGCGTCTGTGTTACAGGAAGCACTGTAGGACCCCCCACTTATAATGTGTTTGTAATTTGACACAGGAACCGGAGATTGACACTGCTGTCTGTGACCCTTAGTAAACTTTTGGTTATGAGAATGAGTGTTCTCGAAAACAGATATATGTGTTTGTATTTGTGAGTGTGTGTGTGTGCACGCATGTTGCCTAGTACTAGTACGTCTGACTTCAGGAATGGCAGCCTATGTACAGTATAGTGTGAACATAAACTTTAGAGTAGCCCCTATAAAACAGATCACACACTCTGTGTCCTCTGCTGCCCCCTTTGCGAGAGCGTTGCTATGCTAACAGGTTAGACAGCCAAGCCTGTGGACCTAAGCCCCCGTTGGCAGACAGCCCAGCTCGGACCACTGGGGGAAAATGGGGAGTATTCCAATTCACTGAGACAGAACTGTAATCACTGCCGTTGCACTGCCTTCAAAAATGAGTGCATTGTAGGAGACGACTTGAAAAGGATGGCTGTATGAAATTATTATGCATTCGTGGGGTTTCACAAATATAGTTTTTAGTTTGTAGGCTATGTGACCATCACAACTTAAATAGCTCCTAAGCATAATTTACACAAGTTAACTATCTACATATCTTCTATTGCTTGGGATAACATGAGGAAGTAGGTGCTTCAGGTTTTGGTGTGAGTTGGACGATACATTGGAACCAGCTGAGATAGAGTTGTGTGACCTGGTATGTCCAGTAGGTGTCTCTGTCACTCCGGTGAATTGTTGCCCGACCCAACTGTTTACAGCTGTGGTTCTCAAACCTCTCCTCTGTGACCCCCAGACGTTTCATATCTTTGTTGTAGCCTTGAACTAGCTCACCCGATTCACATTCAGGGTTGATGATTAGTTGGTAAGTTGACTCAGGTGTGCTAACTCTGGAATAGATTAAATACATGGAACGACTGGGGGTCCCCGAGGAGAGGTTTGAGAACCACTGGTTTACAGTGTGAGCTGGTCTTTTCTAGAGGTTTCTGCTCGCTGTGCTGGTACTTGTATACAGGGACTTCTTTTGAATGCTCAGGAGAAGAATGTTATAAAAAGGCTGAAAAAAGTTGCACGTGTTCACAGGACATGAAACCTCTGCTTTGTGAAATGAAAGAGCAATGGGAAAATAATCATCATGAATACGGTTAATGAACTTCACAGCTTTTCACAGTACCATGCTGATTTGGTGAACGTGATATTACGAATTGTCAGTGAGTTCATTCTATTTGTACATTGTGTACATTTATACATTCCTTGCAATGGCCACAGAGAACACATATGCAAACAAATTTCCGAATAAGGATGGGATAACTATCAATTAACCAAACAGTCCAAATAGTACACCCAATATGGCCACCAAACCACACATCACGGAACATGGATTTGAATTGTAATGTATTTTATACCCATTGTAATTCTATGGCGTCAGCTCCTCTAGGAATAGGGCCTGACAGTCATCCGTGCTTTATGGGAAGTCACATGACACACTGCCCTCATCAATCATCATCAACAACTCCCCCAACCAACCACTACAGGGGATGATGTCACAAAGGGCCAGCCAGCCACCTTCCCATAATCCCCCTCCCCTCTCTCTCATTATAATGAACTCAAGGTCGACGATATGAATATGATCTAATTACGAGCAGTGTAGCTAATGAGCAACCACGAACCATGAGCGACACTTGCGGTTCATTGGCCAATGGCCGCACAAAAATGTTCTGTCCGTTACAATCAACCGTTAACATGGTTTCTCTTAGCTGCACGTGGTCTACTTGTCGAGACCTTTGTTCATGTTTGAGTTTTTTTGCCTCCATTACGCTCATAGGCAGACAAAGGAGTGCAATCATGAAGAACGTGAGGGCGGGTAAATGCCACTTCCTTTGGCAAGGAGACAATATGAGGAGTTGAATGGAGTCTGACCTCTGGTCACCAGCCTAAGGTCACGCTGTCACAATGTGAGGGAACACTAGTTGTTGTTTCTGCCTGGGTGTTAGTGTGTATGACCGCGAGGGGCCGAAGGTGTTGTGCCATCCTCATGTAGGCTAGTAGTGAGAGCTGCTTGAAGCTTAAATGTGTTGTCGTTTTGTAGCCGTCCGTGGAGTTATCATTGAGAAGCCTGAAACTGCGGAAAGGAAATAATGTTAAAAGTCTAGTTTTAGCCGAGTCAATGTGTTTGATTGGTTTGGTGTGTTTTGATTGGGTGCGTTTGATTGGTTTGGTTTGGCTTGAATGTGTTATACAGAGTAGTTATGTCACTGGTGACATCTATACACTCACAAATACATATTATTATGCACACACCCCTCACTCTCACTGATTAACCTTCAATATCAATCACAGAACAAGCAAACATACACACTCTCTCTCTCTGTTTCTATCTCTGTCTCTCTATTTCGTCCTTTTTCCATATCTCTCTCTCTCTCTCTTTCTCTCACTTGCTTTCTCTCACTCACTGACGAATAGCCCAGAGACACCGGAAGGATTGTAAAACGTTTGACTGCAGACAGTACTTAGTATAATCTCTTTTGTGTCCACACAGCAAAGAACTTGAAGTCGTCAGCCACTCAGCCTTGTTAAAATACTCCAAACCAGAAGGTGGCAGTAGCGTTGTTTGTCAATGCATGTCCTTCTGTGTTGCTTAGTTAACGGTCTAGAACCCAATGTTAGCTTGCTAGCTGCTCTAATGTTGCTATTTTGTGGAAAGCCCTTGTTGATACTAGCCAGATGGCCACAGCTAACTACCTAGCAAGATGACGAAGAAACAATTTAATTCACTCTCCATAATCCC
Source organism: Oncorhynchus gorbuscha (assembly GCF_021184085.1). Lineage (NCBI taxonomy): Eukaryota > Metazoa > Chordata > Actinopteri > Salmoniformes > Salmonidae > Oncorhynchus > Oncorhynchus gorbuscha. Next base: position 72,821,402 of record NC_060183.1, on the reverse strand, counting down.
ATACTGCCAGTGCAAGTCCATAGCCAAATGTTTAGCTAGCTGTTCCCATAGGAGAACACATTTGGGTTCCAGGTAGAGCCCTTTTGGGTTCTATGTAGAACCTTCTGTAGAAATGGTTCTACATGGAACCCAAAAGGGTTCTACCTTGAACTAAAAGGGTTCTACCTGCAACCAAAAATGTTTTTTCTCTAGCTAGAACAAAAATGGTACCCGCTGCGTGCCGACCCGCTAGCGACGAACCTGGCATTTGCAATTGTAGAAACGCAATGCTCGTCAGTGGCCAATAACTTGACTTTGAGCCAATCAGAGAGCAGAAACTCCCACGTGGGGAGGCCAACAGACAACAAAAATAAATGGGGCATTTTCTCTGTAAATACATGATTAAATGTCATGAGCCAGTCATATTTCAAATGAAATGTAGGCTATGGGATTGTAGCTAGCTAAATTCACAGACACAATGAGGAAGTACAGTTCCCGCTCAGCTCAGTCAAAACTGTTCGCTGCTCTGGCTCCCCAATGGTGGAACAAACTCCCTCACGACGCCAGGACAGCGGAGTCAATCACCACCTTCCGGAGACACCTGAAACCCCACCTCTTTAAGGAATACCTAGGATAGGATAAAGTAATCCTTCTCACCCCCCCTCCCCCCCTTAAAATATTTAGATGCACTATTGTAAAGTGGTTGTTCCACTGGATGTCATAAGGTGAATGCACCAATTTGTAAGTCGCTCTGGATAAGAGCGTCTGCTAAATGACTTAAATGTAAATGTAAACAATGAACACAACACTAAATACTACCTCCAAGCTAGCTAACCACTGTAGCTAGTATTGACATTATAATTCAATCACAATGAATTAGTTTGATGTGCTAGCTAGCGAATATGCTAAAGTTAGCTGGCCGAAGAACCCTTTTGTCTAAGTGTGTAGTCAGTTATTCATTTGTTGTGACTATACCTGCAGTGCTCGATCCCACTGCTGACACCAACTGTTGTGTTATTAGCTGTATGGATGAGGCAAAGAGATGTGAGTTAAGATAACATGTTTACTGACAAGATAATGTAGCAACAACTATTTGCATTACTATCCAGGATAGTCTATTTTTTAGTATATGGCTGCATCTCTCTGCACCTCATTCCATTTTCTCACTTCCTTCCTTCTGAAAAGGCCTTATGTAGTGCTGGGTGAGGCTTCTCCCCGCCTCTGTCCCTTGGTTGCTAATTGAATGATAGGCTGCACCTGGTTTACACCCCCCCCCCCCCCCCCGCAGACGGTAGGCAATGCCCAACAGAACACAGGTCATTTGCCACTAACAATAGTGAATAGTGTCACGACTGAGGCTCTGTTTGTGAGCCTGTCTGCAGTGCTGTCACCTTGATTGGCTGTGCATGGTGTTCCCGGACGCCCCAGATGTACAGTGGGACAAAAAAGTATTTAGTCAACCACCAATTGTGCAAGTTCTCCCACTTAAAAAGATGAGAGAGGCCTGTAATTTTCATCATGGGTACACAAACAGATGGATGACAGACAAAATGAGAACAAAAATCCAGAAGATCACATTGTAGGATTTTTAATTAATTTATTTGCAAATTATGGTGGAAAATAAGTATTTGGTCAATAACAAAAGTTTACCTCAATACTTTGTTATATACCCTTTGTTGGCAATGACAGAGGTCAAACGTTTTCTGTAAGTTTTCACAAGGTTTTCACACACTGTTGCTGGTATTTTGGCCCATTCCTCCATGCAGACCTCCTCTAGAGCAGTGATGTTTTGGGGCAGTTGCTGGGCAACACGGACTTTCAACTCCCTCCAAAGATTTTCTATGGGGTTGAGATCTGGAGACTGGCTAGGCCACTCCAGGACCTTGAAATGCTTCTTACGAAGTCACTCCTTCGTTGCCCGGGAGGTGTGTTTGGGATCATTGTCATGCTGAAAGACCCAGCCACATTTAATCTTCAATGCCCTTGCTGATGGTAGGCTTTGTTACTTTGGTCCCAGCTCTCTGCAGGTCCTTCACTAGGTCCCCCCGTGTGGTTGTAGGATTTTTGCTCACCGTTCTTGTGATCATTTTGACCCCACGGGGTGAGATCTTGCGTGGAGCCCCAGATCGAGGGAGATTATCAGTGGTCTTGTATGTCTTTCATTTCCTAATAATTGCCCCCACAGTTGATTTATTCAAACCAAGCTGCTTACCTATTGCAGATTCAGTCTTCCCAGCCTGGTGCAGGTCTACAATTTTGTTTCTGGTGTCCTTTGACAGCTCTTTGGTCTTGGCCATAGTGGAGTTTGGAGTGTAACTGTTTGAGGTTGTGGACAGGTGTCTTTTATACTGATAACAAGTTCAAACAGGTGCCATTAATACAGGTAACGAGTGGAGGACAGAGGAGCCTCTTAAAGAAGAAGTTACAGGCCTGTGAGAGCCAGAAATCTTGCTTGTTTGTAGGTGACCAAATACTTATTTTCCACCATAATTTGCAAATAAATTCATTTAAAATCCTACAATGTGTTTTCTGGATTTTTTTTTCTCATTTTGTCTGTCATAGTTGAAGTGTACATATGATGAAAATTACAGGCCTCTCATCTTTTTAAGTGGGAGAACTTGCACAATTGGTGGCTGACTAAATACTTTTTTGCCCCACTGTACCTTGTCTTTATTAGAAAAAAAACACATTTAATTCTCTGCTACATCAACAGCATCAGCTGCTGATACTTTATTCTGGTCTGGTAGAAAGCAGATACTATTAATGCCTTGGAGTATTTATATCTGTGCCTTTCTTCAGTAACTTATAGCGGTGACATAATTTATTTTTCCCTCGTTGCTATAGAAGCGGTGGGCATGTTTTGCTTCAGTGTGATAATGGTGGTAGATCAGACTCTGGGCCCCTCTGGTCATGGGGTTGATTGGTTATGCCTGGCTGCACCAATCAAACTGTACAATGCTATAATTGTATATAAAGTTTGTGTGTGTTTTTGTGTGTTTTCGACATTGATACATATTTTATGTGCAAATTATAGCATTGTACATATGCTTGGATTTAAGGTTGGAGTAGTGAGTGAGTGTAACTGGACAAATAAAGACGGATGGAAAGTTTACATGCATTGTTCCCCTCAATTATATCTGGCAGGGTAAACACTGGTTTATAACTTACTCCTGTTTTCTGTGCTAACCCCATAAATGACATCAACCACTATCGCCATGTTTCCCCTCTACCATGCTTCCCTTGCTGAGGGCTCAAGGAAGCACATCCTTTATGTCTGTGTACAGCATGGACGGTGTGTGCTGTACAGTACAGGGTTAGGGTGTGGAAGCATCCGTCCTGAATTAAGGGTGATGAGAGCCAAATGGAGGAACATTCATGGAGGGGTTGACCAGGTGGGATGACTTGCAGACTATGAAAGGCCAAGGGAGGATGATCATGATATCATACGTCATAAAGGACGTAAAGCACCAACCTCCAACCTCCAACCTCCAACCTCCAACCTCCAACCTCCAACCTCCCACTCAACCTTTTTTCAGAGCTAACATTTCAGCTTCTGGCGCCAGACCCTGTGACTTCTCCTCAATGCACTTGTAATGAAACCCGACAATGGATCTGTCAGCGATTAGGTGAGAAAAGGTAAACAGATGGGAGTAAAGGTTGGTGGAACAGGGAGGATATATGCTGTTGATGTCCAAAGCCCACCCTGTTTCACTATGGTACACAAAGTCTCAGAGACAAAGAGCATGTACATTGAGTTATGACACAATAATAGCCACAATTCATCGAAACACGTGTCACTATAAAGGGAGAGTTTGTTTGTGCCAGACCTGTCCAGAAGACACATAGGGCAAGTTCGAGTCAAGTCTTTGAGCACAAACCAGAGTCACGAACCATAGTCAACCAGAGTTGAACCGAGTGGCACAGTCGTCTAAGGCACTGCATCTCAGTGGTAGAGGCATTACTACAGACCCTGGTTTGATTCCAGGCTGTATTACAACTGGCCGTGATTGGGTGTCCCATAGGGCGGCATCACAATTGGCCCAGCTTCCTCCGGGTTAGTGTTTGGCTGGGGTAGGCCGTCATTGTAAATAAGAATTTGTTCTTAACTGACTTGCCTAGTTAAATAAAGGTTAAATAAATAAAGTCTCAAGTCTTTGAGCATGATTCAGAGTAAAGTCTCAAGAGTCAGACTCAAGTCTCTCAAGGCATCCTATGTCTCTCAAGTCATTGACCATGACTCTGAGTTGAGTCTCAAGTCATTGAGCCAGAAGTCAAGTCTCAAGTCTTTGAATAAGTCAGTCAAGTCTTGAATCTTAAAGGATGATCATAGTCTCATAATCTGTTGTTGCTGCAAGACACGTCTGTGGGTTGTTGCAGTTTTATGTGTGTCTGTTCTGCCTCTATAACGACCCCTGACCTGACTCCTGACCTTTGGCCTCCCCTATGCTGGAGTGGCTTGTTAGACTGTTCTGGAGACAGTGGGGATCAGGACATCAGATGGCTCAGAAGCTTCTTGGCTGTGAGCCCATCTCCATCCCTCTGACAGACAGTTGTTTTCCACTCTGCCAGTCAGATGCGCTGCTCGTTAATTGTTGAAAGCCTCTCAACGGGGATAAGCTTTTGTGATTCGGCGGCTGGGAGGACCCCCGAGGGGTCTTCCCTGAGACAAAACACATGAATGCGTGTCATATATGCCTAGTCAGACGTGGTAGTATTTATTACATGATGAAGAGTTGACATGAGACATGAAAATGCCTGTAGCTAGAAAGTCAACGTCCCCTTTCTAACAAAACAACTATGTGAATAGCAAAGCTGTAATTACGGGGGCTGCCAATGAGGCCTCAATAAATATCTCTCTGCCTATTGTGTCTTAAGGATGGGGGGCAGGGAATGGTCACTTTGTTGCCATGGCAGCTGGCCAGTCGCTGCACCTGGCCAGTCAGGGACAGTATGTGAACAAAGGAGGTGGTATGTGTAGCCTAGCGCTTGTTTTGCCACATCGTCGAATCCCGGTTTAGCTGCTCTTTGACACAGCAACCATTTTCTCCTTCCAGTTGAGTAGACACAGGTCAAACACACACACCTCTCTGTCTCCTGTCGTCTGTCAGAGAGAGGAAGGAGGCTGCTCCATCCCTACATCTGGGCTTCCCTGGAGGAAGCTGCTATCTCATTGCGATGATGTACTTTTGGATTCAGTTGTGAAGCATATAGCATGCACTTAAATGTGATTCTCTGTGGAGTGTTGACATGATACATGTCTGTATGGATGGGGGAAGATGTGGCCAGCACACTCAGGAAGTGAAATGCAGATAGAAACATATGATGATGGAGATGTGCCTGACCACCATCATCACACCTCCGTAGGTGTAGGTGGAGCCATGTTCTTATTTTCTACCGAAGGGGTATCAGGCAAAGAGCTGGAGATAAATATGGGACCGAGCATATGACCTACAGGAAGTGGAGTTGACTTATCATCCAGTGAACAGACCCCAGATCCTTCACACTTCCTGTCACATGACATGGGATCCCAAATACTTTGGTCTTCCTAGCCCTTGGTACTTATTTTTACTGTAGATTTATGTAATATGCCATAATCTTACTTGGGCTTTAGGTTATAGAGGTTTAAAGAACATTCCCTAAACATTTGTTCCGGGTTCTCCTTGATGCTCCGGGAATATTTGCTTTTTGTCCAGTGAGCATTCCCTCCTTGTCAGGCTAAACATGTTCAAGACATGAGAGGTGGCTACCTGCCTGAAAGGTTTTGGAGAATTACCAACATTTTGTAAAGCAGGATGAGACATCTTGGAGGAGTGCCTTGGTGTCTTGGCCGGCAGTCAGAACTCACACGGGCAAGGCTGGTAGTGTGCATGAGTGCTCGGCTGTCTCCATAACGACGGAAGCTCCGCGGCGTCGGCTGAGTTTGGCTTCTGCATCTTAATATGGGTTCTGCTGCTGCTTCCTAACATACCTGGTGCACAGATTCAGTCTTCCCCCCAAGCTCTTGGTTTGTAATTAGTTTGTCTGCATTCTCATCCATCCTTTGTTTGAGTGCACTTTATTTACTGTCAGTTTATGCATTTCCCCTCCATCTTCTCTCTTTAATCCACCCATTACTGTTTCTGTCCATAAACTCTCTATATATCCAATTAATTCTTTGACCTTTTCACCTCAGCTATCCGTTTAGTTTGCCCTCATCATCATAATTGCTATCTATCCCTTGATCCCCCTGCTCCTTGCCACTGACTCTCTGAAGTCAAGCCTTGTTTGCCTTCATACTGCCACCTCACGTTCTGATGAAAGGTGAAATAACACAATCCTGACAACCGGCTTTGCGTCAGACTTGATAGCTATCATCCAGCGAGGGAATTTGACATTTGTAATGTGATAAGAAAGCGCGTCTGGTCTCTGTGTGATACCGCATTCATCTTAATGTCCACATTTCCCCCGAGGTGGGATATCACACTGATAATCATTAGAAGTGTCTGGCAGAGGCACATTTTCAAAAGAGCAAAGCATTTAGATGGAGTAAGCCTCCTTTATTACAGTCATGTATCACGTTCCGGTCAGTGGTAAATCTGAGTCATAGCTGGAATAGCACTGTGGAGCTAGTTCCCATCCCATACATATTCCACTCTGGACGTCCTGGATGCACATCCCAGATCAACCCCCATATTTCGTTCTACCCCGGATGATCCCCCCATATTTCGTTCTACCCCGGATGATCCCCCCATATTTCATTCTACCCCGGTCTGTTGTTGTGTCCCAGTTATGCTTTTGTGTAGAATTAACATTCATCACAAACTTACAGAACATTTTTAAGAGCAGGTGAAGTGTACTTAGTGGTGAATTTGCGAGGCACCTTGTCCTGTGTAATTATACTTTAACAGTGACTTCCGAATTCGGTGGCTGATGTGGTGTTTTATGGTTCAGGCATGCCATCAGGTAACCTTACACATGAGAGAGACGCATAGAACAGGAAAAACAGCCGTGTTAGAGTGCTCTTTTTGTGCTATGTGCAGTGGAAAGAGACTCCTGACTGTATATTCCATGCTCATGCATACATTTCCCAATGCAGTGCTCTTAAACTGGTCAGCCATGGCCCTCAGCACTGTAGGCACACACACACACCAACACACATACATGATTTGTCCATTGTGTCGTAGATGTTTATGTTAGATGATCACACACACACAAAGCATCATCACTGACCTTGGCAACAGAGGTTGGAAAAGAAAGCATGTAGAAGCTTGTTTTCTTCCCTCTCTGGTACTCAATCATTAATAGTCCCCTCTCTCTCTCGCCCCTAGCTCATACAACCCCCATGCCCCCCCCCCCCCCCCCACACACACACACACTCCAGTAACACTCCATAGCCTTCTATCAGCAGCTGTTCAGAGAGGAGAGCGAGGGAGTGGTGAGTACCTGCTCGCTGATTCGCCTCCTACACCCCAGCACTCCTTTAAGGTTTACAATGTGTGAGTGTCTCAAAGTAGTGGACAGGCGTGCTCTAACGTGTAGCAGCATGTCATAAGGATCTTACAGCAACTTTAAGACCAAGGAAAAGACAAGGAGAGAGAGTGGCGGAGGAGAAGGAGACAAGGAGAGAGAGAGACGGAGAAGGAGACCAGGAGAGAGAGAGACGGGAAAGAGAAAGAGACAAGGGGAGAGAGAGACAGAGGAGACAAGGAGAGCGAGACGGAGAAGGAGACCAGGAGAGAGGGAGACGGGAAAGAGAAAGAGACAAGGAGAGAGAGAGACAGAGGAGACAAGGAGAGATAGAGACGGGAAGGAGAAAGAGACAAGGAGAGAGACGAAGAACGAGAAAAAGACAAGAAGAGAGAGAAAGACGAAGAAGGAGACAAGGAGAGAGAGACGGAGAAGGAGACCAGGAGAGAAGGAGACAGGAAAGAGAAAGATACAAGGAGAGAGAGAGAGACAGAGGAGACAAGGAGAGAGAGACGGGAAGGAGAAAGAGACAAGGAGAGAGAGAGAAGGGAAGGAGAAAGAGACAAGGAGAGAGAGAGAAGGGAAGGAGAAAGAGACAAGGAGAGAGAGAAGGGAAGGAGAAAGAGACAAGGAGAGAGAGACAGGAAAGAGAAAGTCTGAGTAGAAAGAAGAGGCGTCTACTTGGTCTACTTTTGACATTTTTCCCCTTCGTTCATTTTGGAAAACAACAAGTGAGAAAAATAGATAAAGGAAAGTGCAGCAGAAGACTCATAAGGAGAGATCTCTTTGGTTCAGCTTCAGCCTTTGGTTCAGCTTCGCTCTGAGAGCTGGAGGACCACAGCCCCAGCCAGGGGCGCCCTGCCACCCAAGCCCAAGCCAAGACTCTGTCCCGGGGGCCGCATGGGGTCCAAGTCCCCCTTCAGCCTCCACCAAGCCCTGGTCCAGCCCATGATGATGTGCATGCTGGATGTTCCTCTCATACTGGACCACCTGGTAGGTGTCTGGTGTGGAGACTGATAGGGGATCACTGACTGCAGATGTCTGGTGTGGAGACTGAGAGGGGATCACTGACTGTGGGTGTCTGGTGTGGAGACTGAGAGGGGATCACTGACTGTGGGTGTCTGGTGTGGAGACTGAGAGGGGATCACTGACTGTGGGTGTCTGGTGTGGAGACTGAGAGGGGATCACTGACTGTAGGTGTCTGGTGTGGAGACTGAGAGGGGATCACTGACTGTGGGTGTCTGGTGTGGAGACTGAGAGGGGATCACTGACTGCGGGTGTCTGGTGTGGAGACTGAGAGGGGATCACTGACTGTAGGTGTCTGGTGTGGAGACTGAGAAGGGGATCACTGACTGTAGGTGTCTGGTGTGGAGACTGAGAGGGGATCACTGACTGTAGGTGTCTGGTGTGGAGACTGAGAGGGGATCACTGACTGTGGGTGTCTGGTGTGGAGACTGAGAAGGGGATCACTGACTGTAGGTGTCTGGTGTGGAGACTGAGAGGGGATCACTGACTGTAGGTGTCTGGTGTGGAGACTGAGAGGGGATCACTGACTGTGGGTGTCTGGTGTGGAGACTGAGAGGGGATCACTGACTGTAGGTGTCTGGTGTGGAGACTGAGAAGGGGATCACTGGCTGTAGGTGTCTGGTGTGGAGACTGGGAAGGGATCACTGACTGTGGGTGTCTGGTGTGGAGACTGAGAGGGGATCACTGACTGCAGATGTCTGGTGTGGAGACTGAGAGCTAGGACAGTGGTAGTGTGGGAATCTGTTGTGACTGCTTACAATATGCTTGTGTAATATGCTACAGTTCACCTTTGAATTGAACGCATATGCAAACTGATATGCACTCTATAGTGTGCACATTATCTGGACAGTGGCGTGAGGATTTTTTACTTACTTACTTATTTCCCTGATACTAGGTCAGTTTCCTGTTATGTGGTAGAATGTGTAAGTTCACACCGGTTGGTGGGTAGGAGGTGGGGAGGAGACAGCCTATCAGGTCAGGTCGCTCTTTTAGGCTTTGGTCAGCATGGTTTCGCCATGGGAACAGGTCAGGGTGCCCACTCAGGCAGGTCCTAAGTGAAGTACTTTATTCTTATTGGCCAGGAGAAAGAATGTAGCTGTACAGTTGAAGTCGGAAGTTTACATACACTTAGGTTGGAATCATTAAAACTATTTTTTCAACCACTCCACAAATTTCTTGTTAACAAACTATAGTTTTGCCAAGTCGGTTAGGACATATACTTTAAGTAATTGTTCCAACAATTGTTTACAGACAGGTTATTTCACTTATAATTCACGGTATCACAATTCCAGTGGGTCAGAAGTTTACATACACTAAGTTGACTGTGCCTTTAAACAGCTTGGAAAATTCCAGAAAGTGATGTCATGGCTTTAGAAGCTTCTGATAGGCTAATTGACATCATTTGAGTCAATTGGAGGTGTACCTGTGGATGTATTTCAAGGCCTACCTTCAAACTCAGTGCCTCTTTGCTTGACATCATGGGAAAATCAAAAGAAATCAGCCAAGACCTCAGAAGAAAAATAGTAGACCTCGTCTGGTTCATCCTTGGGAGCAATTTCCAAACACCTGAAGGTACCACGTTCATCTGTACAAACAATAGTAGGCAAGTATATACACCATGGGACCACACAGCCGTCATACTGCTCAGGAAGGAGACGCGTTCCTAGAGATGAACGTACTTCGGTGCGAAAAGTGCAAATCAATCCCAGAACAACAGCAAAGGACCTTGTGAAGATGCTGGAGGAAACGGGTACAAAAGTATCTATATCCACAGTAAAACGAGTCCTATATTGACATAACCTGAAAGGCTGTTCAGCAAGGAAGAAACCACTGCTCCAAAACTGCCAAAAAAAGCCAGACTACGGTTTGCAACTGCACATGGGGACAAAGATCATACTTTTTAGAGAAATATCCTCTGGTCTGATGAAACAGAAATAGAACTGTTTGGCCATAATGAACATCGTTATGTTTGGAGGAAAAAGGGGGAGGCTTGCAAGACGAAGTACACCATCCAAACCGTGATGTACAGGGGTGCAGCATCATGTTGTGGGGGTGCTTTGCTGCAGGAGGGACTGGTGCACTTCACAAAATAGATTGCATCACGAGGAGGGAAAATGATGTGGATATATTGAAGGAACATATCAAGACATCAGTGAGGAAGATAAAGCTTGGTCGCAAATGGGTCTTCCAAATGGATAATGACCCCATGCATACTTCCAAGTTGTGGCAAAATGGCTTAAGGACAACAAAGTCAAGGTACAAAGCCCTGACCTCAACCCATAGAAAATTTGTGGGCAGAACTGATAAAGCTTGTGTGAGCAAGGAGGCCTACAAACCTGACTCAGTTACACCAGCTCTGTCAGGAGGAATGGGCCACAATTCACCCAACTTATTGTGGGAAGCTTGGGGGAGGCTACCCGAAACGTTTGACCCAGGTCAAACAATTTAAAGCCAATGCTACCAAATAGTAATTGAGTGTATGTAAAATTCTGACCCACTGGGAATGTGATGAAATAAATAAAAGCTGAAGTAAATCATTCTCTCTACTATTATTCTGACATTTCACATTCTTAAAATAAAGTGGTGATCATAACTGACCTAAGACAGGGAATTGTTACTAGGATAAAATGTCAGGAATTGTGAAATACTGAGTTTAATTGTATTTTGCTAAAGTGTATGTAAACGTCCGACTTCAACTGTATTTATGTGTGCACTGACACGCTTATTAACATGGCACAGGCAAACAGCCTTTCATGGATGCTCATTGAATCAGGTTTGAGTAGCATTGTAGCAAGCAAGCAACACAATACAAAACATGATCTAGTGTCACTTTGATATAATGATCTACAACCGAAAGTGGCCATTTTACTGTGTAAAACGTGTCACAATGACAAGGTATTGTCGGAATGTTTGAAGTAGGTTCAGAGGTATCTGGCGTGCGTGTGAATCCATTGCGGTCAACTTCAGACATGTTCTGTGTGTGCTGGTTTGTGTGATGTGTGTTAGTTTTTATAGGTCAGGTCATGTATGATTGATGTAAGGTAGTTCTAGAAAGAGAAGGCACTATTAGTGAGTGACAAAACTAAGTAGCAAAATTAGGATAATTTCCCATCTTTCCACAGACACCAGCCAACCAGCTTTGACTGAATTAGTTTCTCCTTGCCCTGTAAGTGGACCCATCACATTAGAAGTCTATGGATCGTGCCATGTCATGACATGCTTGGACCACCTAATGAGATGTGCCTTTTGTTAAGTCAATCAGTTGTTAAATAAGGTGCTAGCTTGTTTAGCCCCGGTCCGCTAACTGCTACCTTGTTTAGCCCCGGCCTACTAACTTTTAGCTTGTTAGCACAGGCCTGCTAACCGTCTGAATCCCCGCGTCCCAAACACTCATTGGACCCATATTTACTTTCTATTGCTTTTCGATTTTTAATTTGTTTATACCTTCCGGTAACCTGCCTCACCCAATGTGATACGGAATCGCTATTATTTTTAATTTTAAGAACACACTCAAGAACCTCCAGAAGCTAACCAGCTAACTAGCTACAAGCTATTTAGTCATTGTTAGTTTTTTAAAACCTGGATAACACTCGCCAGTCCAGCTTCCCTGCCCCATCCGCCGCTGCCCCCTGGACACTGATCACTTGGCTACATAGCTGATGCACGCTGGACTGTCCATTAATCACGGTACTCCATTCTGCTTGTTTATGTTTTATCTGTCGGCCCCGGTGCCTAGTCAACGCTATTTTACCTGCTGTTGTTGTGCTAGCTGATTAGCTGTTGTTGTCTCACCTACTGTTTTAGCTAGCTTTCCCAATTCAACACCTGTGATTACTTTATGCCTCGCTGTATGTCTCTCTCAAATGTCAATATGCCTTGTATACTGTTGTTCAGGTTAGTTATAATTGTTTTAGTTCACAATGGAGCCCCTAGTTCCACTCTTCATACCCCTGATACCTCCTTTGTCCCACCTCCCACACATGCGGTGACCTCACCCATTACAACCAGCATGTCCAGAGATACAACCTCTCTCATCATCACCCAGTGGCTTACCTCCGCTGTACCCGCACCCCCACCATGCCCCTGTCTGTGCATTATGCCCTGAATATATTCTACCATGCCCAGAAACCTGCTCCTCTTATTCTCTGTCCCCAACGCTCTAGGCGACCAGTTTTGATAACCTTTAGCCGCACCCTCATACGACTCCTTCTCTGTTTTGCGGGTGATGTGGAGGTAAACCCACTCAAGTTTTGGGAAAGTTGCATATCTTGAAAACTTGAGTGCTGTCAAAGTAAGCATTTTGGGACTGGTATTTCTATTTTGACACAAGTTTGGAAAGTCACCAGATCATTTCCCATCTTACTTGGCAAATTTTCCAGTGGTTACTTTTATTTCCTCAGACAACCAGGCTTTTGCCAAAACTCCTCTTCATTTCCCAATTCACAAGCCCACCCGGCCCGGCTATAGTATCAGCCAGGCTCTGTTCCTGGATGTGGTGTCCCAGAGATAAGAGGTGGAAATTGGGAGTCTGTATTGTTGTCAGCCCCCTTGGAGTTCTTATCAGCTCCAGTGTGATTACTCTGTAGTCTCTGTAATTTCCAGTATCTTCTCTGCTCCACCTTTCTAATGACAACTTATTTACACTTCTCAACCAGGAGGGGGAGAAGGAGAGGGGGAGAAGGAGGGGGAGAGGGGGCGAGGGGGAGAAGGAGAGGGGGAGAGAGGGAGAAGGAAAGGGAGAGAGGGAGAAGGAGAGGGGGAGAAGGAGAGGGGAGGAGGAGGGGAGAGGGGAGGAGGAGGGGAGAGGGGAGAAGGAGGGAGCGCGAAGGAGAGGGGGAGAAGGAGGGAGGGTGAAGGAGAGAGGGCGAAGGAGAGGGGGAGAGAGGGAGAAGGAGAGAGGGAGAGAAGAAGGAGAGGGGGAGAAGGAGAAGGAGAGGGGAGGAGGAGGGGAGAGGGGGAGAAGGAGGGAGGGCGAAGGAGAGGGGGGAAGGAGGGAGGGAGGGAGGGTTAAGGAGAGGGGGAGAAGGAGGGAGGGTTAAGGGGGAGAGGGGGCGAAGGGAGAGAGGGGGAGAGGGAGGGAGAAGGGGGAGAAGGAGAGGGGGAGAGAGGGGGAGAGGAGGGGGAGAAGGGATAAGGGAGGGGGAGGAGGAGGGGAGGTCGACCACATCTGTAATGATGACCTCTGCTCTGCTGTACAGTAGGTTGGGGAGAGAGAATAAGAGAGAGAGAAAAAGAGAGTTCCATGTTTTATCCCCAAGCATTACTTTGTGAGCGTCTTTAAAAGTGTTGAACTTATCATACTATTTTTATGACACTGAATATCCACAGTATCTCATTTTTAAGATGTGAAAGATATTGATGACCTCTGCTGTGTGAGTGAGAGAGTGAGAGAGAGGGTGGGTGGTTCGGTCACCTACAATAGTGGGTAAGGGAACGGTTTATTCCAGTGCATCCTGAATGCTTTGCAGTTCAGAGCTGGTGAACTATGGCTGGTTTCAAATATATTTACTAGTGTAGTAATTATAAAGACGAGGTGAGGGGACACTGGGAGAAATGCTCTTCCATTTCCATCTCCTCCATTACACTCTTAGAAAGAAAAGGTGCTATCTAGAACCTAAAATGGTTCTTTGGCTGTCCTCATAGGAGAACCCTTTGAATAACCCTTTTTGGTTCCATGTAGAACTCTTTCCACAGATGGCTCTACGTGGAACCCCAACAGGTCCCACCTAGAACCAAAAAGGGTTCTCCTGTGGGGACATCGAAGTACCCTTTCAGAACCCTTTTTTTAAAGAGTTTATACAAGTGTGCCTGTACTCTTTGGGACGTTTCCCGGATGAAAATTAAGAATATTTTTAGTCCAGGAATTGGCTTATTCTGTGTAAGCATGCTATTTTCAAATTAATTTATCTCATCTAGACAGCAAAACATGTTTGATGAGCAAAAAATAAGAGGAAATCTCTGCAGTGCTTCACCCATTGGTGATGACAGAGGTTGATAGCTCCCACACCATTATATAAAGTGCTTGAGAATCATAAAAACAACAGAACAAATGCACCGCAGTAGCACACAAGCTATTTCCGCTACAATAAAAATGTAATAATCTCGGAACACAAAAAAGCCAGTCCAACTAATAAAATGGCGTCCTATAATTATTTTGTGAACCTCACCTGCAGGTTACCGTGGATACTGACAAAGCGTCTAATTATAGCCCATAGTAAGCCTCCACAAAGCAACAGGGAAAAGCCTCTATGCCCTGTCATTGGTGTTACATAACGACAGGAGCCAGGACTGAGTACCACACCAGTGTTACACCATAATCATGACTACTATATCACCCCCCGTTGTTGTGCCACAGGGACTGTTCGCTAACAGTGTGTGAACGACCTTGGGGTCCCATCTCTTTCCCACCCAGTAAATGACAACCATGTCTTCTTTGGTTAGTAGTAGACTCTGTGACCTGCATCTGGGTTTATCTTCCCTTTGCATGTTTTCACATTTTTTTTTTTTTGCCCAGTAATTCCTGTTGTGTTTGAGTGAAACTCTGCATATGTGGGAAAGGGGCTAGCCAATTGGAGTGCATGTTATTTTAATTTGACCAGCCTTGTTTGACACACGGCCCGCTAAGGGATGGATGGGAAGTTAGTGATCAAATCACATTTTATTTGTCACATGCTTCGTAAAATATACAGTGGGGAGAACAAGTATTTGATACACTGCCGATTTTGCAGGTTTTCCTACTTACAAAGCATGTAGAGGTCTGTAATTTTTATCATAGGGACACTTCAACTGTGAGAGACGGAATCTAAACCAAACATTCAGAAAATCACATTGTATGATTTTTAAGTAATTAATTTGCATTTTATTGCATGACATAAGTATTCATTGTCATGCAATAAAATGCTAATTAATTACTTTAAAATCATACAATGTGATTTTCTGGATTTTTGTTTTAGATTCTGTCTCTCACAGTTGAAGTGTGAGTGTTTTTTATAGGGCAGGGCAGCTCTAACCAACATCTCCAATCTCATCTCAAGGATTATACTCCAGGTTAGCTGACTCCTGCCTGCCCTTTAGCCTAGGGGTTAACATACTTTTTCCAACCTACACTGTGAATGTTTAAATGATGTATTCAATTTAGACAAGAAAAATACAATTTGTGTTTTATTAGGTTGAGCACAGTATGTTTGTCTATTGTTGTGAGTTAGATGAAGATCAGATCTAATTTTATGACCAATTTATGAAGAAATCCAGATAATTCTAAAGGGTTCATTTTATTTTTTTGCCATTGTTTATCTAGGAATAGAGTGACTAGGCAACAGGATAGATAATAAACAATAGCAGCCGCGGTTGTGATGAGTAAAAAAAAAGTTTGTTCAAGGAGGTTCAATGCAGATAGTTAAATAGTTAACCAAATAGCTACCTGGACTAACTACATATTTATCATCCTTATGGCTTGGGGGTAGAAGCTGTTCAGGGTCCTGCTGGTTCCAGACTTAGTGCATTGGTACTGCTTACCGTGCTTAACAGAGAGAACAGTTTATGACTTGGGTAGCTGGAGTCTTTGACAATTTGTAGGGCCTTCCTCTGACGTGCCTGGTATAGAGGTCCTGGATGGCAAGGAGCTCGGCCCCAGTAAAGTACTGGCCATACGCTTTACCCTCTGTAGTGCCTTGTGGTTGGATGCCAAGCAGTTGCCATACCAAGCAGTGATGCAGCCAGTCAAGATGCTCTCAATGGTGCAGCTGTAGACATTTTTGAGGATCTGAGGGCCTGTAGTCGACAATCCGCTCCTTTGTCTGGCTGACGTTGAGGGAGAGGTTGTCCTTGCACCACACTGCCAGGTCTTTGACCTCCTCCCTATAGGCTGATTTACCATTGTCGGTGATCAGGCCTACCACGTCATATCGTAAATGAACTTAATGATGGTGTTGGAATCGTGCGAGGCTATGCAGTCGTGAGTGAACAGGGAGTACAGGAGGGGACTAAGCACGCACCCTTGAGGGGCCCCCGTGTTGAGGGTAAGCATGGCGAATGTGTTGTAGCCTACCTTCACCACCTGGGGGAAGCCCCTCAGGAAGTCCAGGAAGTGTTCAGTCCCAGGGTCCTTAGCTTAGTGATGAGTTTGGATGGCACAATGGTGTTGAATGCTGAGCTGTAGCCGATAAACAGCATTCTCACATAGGTGTTCCTCTTGTCCTGGTGGGAGAGGGCAGTGTGGAGTGCAATTGCGATTGCACAATACTATACATTTAATGGGGCAGTATGATTAATTGGAGTGGGTTCAGGGTGTCTGGGATGATAGTGGTGATGTGAGTAATGACCCGCCTTTCAAAGCATTCCATGACTACAGACATGAGTGCTACAGGGCGATAGTAATTTAGACAAGTTACCTTTGCGTTCTTGGGCACAGGGACTATGGTAGTCTGCTTGAAACATGTAGGTATTACAGACTGGGTCAGAGAGAGGTTAAAAATGTCAGTGAAGACACTTTCCAGCTGGTTAGCGCATGCTCAGAGTATTTGTCCTGGTAATCCATGGGCAAATATTTACCTGTTTAAAGGTCTTACCCACAACGGCTACAGAGCGTGATCACATAGTCGTCAAGAACAGCTAGTGCTCTTGCATGGTTCAGTGTTGCTTGTCTCGAAGCGAGAGCGTCATTTACATCTGTCATTTAGCAGACACTCTTATCCTGAGTGACTTACAGTCATGAGTGCATACATGTTTTGTATGGGCCCCTGTGGGAATTGAACCCACAACCTTAGCATTGCAAGCGCCATGCTCTACCAACTAAACCACATGGGACGTTGTCACTGGGCAGGGTGGGTTTCCCTTTGTAATTTGTGATAGTTTGCAAGCTTTTCCACATCCGACAAGCGTCAGAGTCGGCATGCTAGGATTCCATCTTAGTCATTTATTGATACGTTGGCTGTTTGATGGCTCGTCAGAGGTCGTAGCGGGATTTATTAGAGTCCTGCTACTTGAAAGCGGCAGCTCTAGCCTTTAGCTCGGATGTTGCCAGTAATTCATGGCCTCTGGTTGGGATATGTACGTATGGTCATGGTGGGGACAACGTCGATGCACTTATTAATGAAGCCAGTGACTGATGTGGTAAACACCTCAATGCCATTGGATGAATCCTGGAACATATTCCAGTCTGTGCTAGTGAAACAGTCCTGTAGCTTAGCATCCTCTTCATCAGACCACTTCCATATTGGGCACGTTACCGGTACTTCCTATTTGAGTTTTTGCGTGTAAGCAGAAGGATATGGTTTTATAAATACATTTGATATGGTCAGATTTGCAAAATGGAGGGAGATGGTTTGTATGCATTTGTAACAAAGACGCTGAGAGTCGAGAAGCAGGTGGTACGTTTAATAAACCAATGAACATGGAACGAGACAACATCGTAGTGGCGTCTTAACATAGATACAGAAACAATACTAACTTGGGAATAAAAACCCTAAGGGAGTGCCAGATATAGGGTAATGGAGTCCAGGTGTGCCTCATGAAGTGCAGGTGTGCGTAATGATGGATGCCAGGACCGGTGGTTAGTATACCGGTGACATTGAACGCCGGAGGGGAGGAGCGGGAGTAGATGTGACAGTAACACCCCCGACGCGCGGCTCTAGCCACAGCGGCAAAAGTGAAAATCAAGGATGATGTTGGGATCCAGAATGTCCTCCACGACCCCCACAACGTTGGGAGTCCAGTAGGGATCTGACGGCATAGGCTGGTCCACCCTTGATGTCCGGGGAGGGGGGGTGGAGGGGTGTCGTGGGGGACAGCATCAGCTAGGGGACCAGGAACCACTGGCCTGAGAAGGGAGACATGAAAAGAAGGTGAGATACGGTAGTCACTTCCATATTGGGCGCTTCACCGGTACTTCCTGTTTGAGTGTTTGCAAGCTGGAATCAGGAGGATAGAGTTATGGTTAGATTTGCAAAATAGAGGGCAATGGAGAGCTTTGTATGCATTTGTAACGAAGACGCTGAGAGTCGAGAAGCAGGTGCAGGTGATACGTTTAATAAACCAACAAACATGGAACGAGACAACATCATAGTGGCGTCTTAACATAGACACAGAAGCAAGATTGTCTGGGACAAGAACCTAAGGGAGTGCCAGTGACCGGTGGCGGTATGCCTGCTCCTTCTGACGGTGGACGGAACACTGGAGTCTCACGTGAGCGTCGCTCCACACTTCTGAGCGCCTGAACCACTCATCAACCACAGGAGCTTCGGTCTGGTCCGGGGTCCACGGAGCCAGGGCTGGCTGAAAACCCAGAACACACTGGAAGGGGTCAGCCCAGTGGAGGAGTGACGTAGCGAATTCTGGGCGTACTCCGTCCATGGAAGGAATCGGGCCCACTCTCCCTGCCGGTCCTGACAGTGACTCCTCAGGAGCCTCCCCAGCCTCTGGTTCATCCTCTCCACCTGACCGTGACCCCGAGTTTCTCCATAAAGGTTCTCCATACCCGTGATGTGAATTGGGGGCCACGGTCGGAGACGATGTCCTCCGGAAGGCCATAATGCCGGGAGACCTGCTGGAGTAGTACTGCAGTGACCTGGAGAGCAGTAGGGAGACCAGAGAGATGGATAAAACGGCAGGATTTGGAAAATCGATCCACAACCACCAAAATGGCAGTGAAACCGGAAGAGGGGAGCTCAGTAAGAGCGGAAGAAGTGCCGGCTCATTCCATCTGCTGGATGCTGCTACTGTCCGGAAGGTGAGTGCATACTCGGCAGCCTTCAGGTCCTCCTGCCCTCCGATTGCTGATCGAAGATACATTTGAACAGAGCCATGAACCCCTCATATGAATATAGGTCCTCCTCTCCTCTCTCCAAGACAGCAGTGCCACATTCCAATACCCGCCCCGTCAGCAGAGAAATAACCGTGGCAACCTTGGACCTCTCTGTGGTGGGGCTCCCATCTGGTGCGCAAAGTAGAGGGAGCACTGAAAAAGGAAGCCACGGCATTTAGATGGGGTGCCTTCATATTTATCCAGGAGGATAAACGGGCATCACTGACCTGAGCTTGCTGCTGAATGGGCTGTTGTGCTGGGTCGACTGGTTGTAGAGTATCCTCTGCTAGTTTACTGAAACACCTCCCGGGTATGCTCAAGATGTTGCACACTGCGAAGAACCTCTTCCATAGCTGTCTCCAGTTGTGCTAGCTGGTCGTGGTGTTGACGAAGAAGGTATCCCTGCTCGTCGACTGTCTGGGAGATATTCTGTTTTCCTGCTGCTTCCATTGTTTGAGTCAGTATTCTGTAACAAATATGCTGAGAGTTGAGAAGCAGGTGATATGTTTAATAAACCAACAAACATGGAACGAGACACATTCATAGTGGTGTCTTGACACAGAAACAATACTGACTGGGGAAAGAACCTAAGGGAGTGCCACATATAGGGTAATAAGTGAGGTAATGGAGTCCAGATGTGCCTCATGATGAAGTGCAGGTGCACGTAATGATTGGTGCCAGGTGTGCGTATTGAAGGATGCCAGGAACAGTGGTTAGTATACTGGCGACGTCGGAGGGGAGGAGCGGGAGTAGACGTCACAGCATTTGTGTGTGTGTAAGTGATCTAGAGTTTTTTGCACAGTTGACATGCTGGAAGAAATTAGGTGAAACGGATTTAAGTTTTCCTGCATAACAAAATCACTGGCAACTAGGAGCGCCGCCTATGAATGAGCGAGCATCTTCTTGTTTGAGTGTGGCACTATACAGCTCGTTGAGGTCAGTCTTAGTGCCAGCATCGGTTTATGGGGATAAATAGACAACTATGAAAAATATAGATGAAAATTCTCTTGGTAAATAATATGGTCTACAGTTTATTCTAACTCAGGGAAGCACAACCTCGAGACTTCCTTAATATTAGAGGTCACGAACCAGCTATTGTTAACAAAGCTTACCTGAAGTTGTCATTCTGTCCTGCCGATGTTTAGGAAAACCAGAGATGTACATTATATTGTCCTTGTTCAACCACAACTCAGAGGAACATAAGATATTATAGTTCTTCAGTCTCAAATGGAGCTCGTCCATTTTTTTTTCAACCAGCTGTTTGAGGAACTGCCTCTCACTACGCAACAGGTGATACCCGGTTCCTGGGGAGCTACCCTTTTGAATGTTTTCACTTCAACCTCAGATGTTACTAACCTGATTCAGTTTATCAACCAGCTAATTATTAGCCTCACATCAAATATGTGTCTCAGATAGCTGCTGTTGTGTTTGGCTTTGAGTTTGAAATAAGATCCACGGAGACCATGGAATGTTTTAAAATGTATTTTTGCATATCGGGTCTGGGTGGGAAATCCCCGGGTCCATTTCGGAACAGGACCTATAACTTCCATCATCAATCATTTATTCTCATCTTCAGATTATTCCAATTTAATCATAAAGTGTTTGATTTTAAATCAATTTGATTGAATGATAGATTGAGTACTAGGCCATTTGTGACTTGAGGGCTGTTAGCACTATTCATTTACAGAGCGCAGTTTTGTAGTGGTTACCGTGACTCAACAGTCACGTGGAATTTGACCCATGACCGCTGGTGCGGCGTTAATAGGGTTACCATTACATCCCTACAAACACGCGGTCACTCACACATGCTCAAACACAAAATAAATACATACTATTACATGTTTTATTACAATAACACATTCACATTTCTGCAAAGATACACTTACATTTATATTTGAGTCATTTTAGTTATCCAGTCAGGTTAAGATAGCTAGGTGAAGCAACCTCATCTCACTTAAATATTATACTCACTTCAAAACCCACTAATGACCTTAGTTTTTCACTGAAAACAGCAGCACCCCAACATTGTCCCTAGCTAGTCAGCCCCAACCCCTAAACCCCCACCCCTCTCTGCTCTCCATTCTCCCTCTTCGCATTCCTCAGCCTCCCTGACTTTGTTTTCAGCCTGCGTTTACTGGCAGTGACTCGGGCGGCTCAGCCCACACATAACGCAAAACAGATGTAGAAAGTGGAGCAACCAAAAGGTTGCTGAGGATATGTGTGGGGGCAGCTCAGACTGCCCTGTTCTATACTCAACAAAACAAATGAGTTAGTTTCTGTCTCCTTCAAGTATTTCACATTCACAGCTTAATCTTTAAACTGTGAAAGACGTATGGTTTTTCAAACATTGCCTTTAATAATAACAATAACTTTTTGAATAGCGCTTTCCAATACAGGTAACAAAGTACTTAGCGTAAAATAATCAAATACAAGTACTAACAAAGACTGGAGGAAGGAGAATGGAAAAAATGTGAAATATGCATCAATGCTTTAATGTAATATAATATATGTCAGTGTTTCTATCATGGAAGACAGTAAGAAGGCAGGTTATAATGTAGGTAGGCTTAATAGTTTTAATAGAACTGATTATGAACAGAAGGTTAGACAACACATACATACAGGATAGCTATAGCCAGGCCTATATTCAAAATGTCAAAAAGGGTAACATAGCCTAATATTGCTCTCATGGTATAGATACAGATCATAGAAATACTTTGGACTCCCGAGTGGTGCAGCGGTCTAAGGTACTGCAATGCAGTGCTTCACTACAGGCCCTGGTTCGTTCCCAGGCTGTGTCACAACCGGCCGTGATCGGGAGTCCCATAGGGCGGTGCACAACTGTCCCAGCGTCGTCCGGGTTAAATAAAAATACAAAAACGCAAGTGCTATTTTTCACCGTTTACATTACATTTCTGTTGGTGGCCCTCTCAAACGTATATTTTTGGAGTGCAAGAATACAGCATAGGATGGATAACATAAGGGTGTGAATCGTTTTAAGAGCTGTACAGTTTACGACCTATGTCCTACAGAACGTCTTTCTGCCCACATCACGTTGCTGCGAAAATGACATCACCTTCCCACGAGGGGGCAGGCGTTCCTGCGTCGGGGGAGGAGCTATGGACCCGCCTGAATGGGCCAGTTCGTTTTGCATGGCCCGGTGACCCGGTTAACGGAGTTTCATTTTTTTTTAGATCATTCCATTGGTCCTTAAGTCAAATCGCCACTATCCCCGGACACCGGGCCATGCAAAACGAGCTGGCCCAATCTTTCCAAGCCAACCTCTGTCCACCCTTCCCGGAGCAGAGCAGACATAAAAACAACAAACACAGAGAGCAGTCAGTAATAGCCTACATACTCCTGGGTGTTCGGTTTGTCAAGGGCTTTTGTGAGAGAAAAAACAGGACGCCGTTTTACCCGCAAGACATGGGGGAAGACTACCACGGTGTAGGCTTCATATGACATTGTTGCTGTTGTAGCGATACCGACGGACGACACCAATGGTTTATCTAACGGGAGCTCAGTGCGAGGGACGCAGTATCAAGCTGGGTTCCCCTGATGTGATGTTCGATGCCAGCACCTGGAGGATACGCAACATCTGGGACGGGGTGAAACTCGAGGTCGCCGGGGATGCGAGCCCTGTTGTCTTGCATAGCTTCACCCAACTGGACCCTGACCTTCCGCAGTTGGAGGTAACGAAATAACTTATTTACTGCGCACTGTAGCCTTGTGTGCGGTTTTCAATGCGTTTGTTAACAGGTCTGTTATCCAAGCTACCACAGATGATCGATGAAGGTTTAAAGCCTAGGGGTTTGAGAGGATACGATCTGTGTTCTGTTGTGTTTTGTTGTTTACTTCTGCCTTAGTGTCAATGACACAGTTATTGAAGTCCAATACGTTTAAGTGCGCATCAACATTAGTAGGCTATAATTGTAATCCTTTTGAAATGCATCAACATAGTTTGAGTAGCCCGTTTCTTTCCAGAAAAGTTCAACACACGTTTTGAAATCGATATGTTTTATTGATGAAGAACAAACATGTAACTGTTTATTTCATAATATAGCCTGTTTTTATTTTATTTTGTATTTATCCTTTATTTGTACAGGGATTGAACATTGAGACACATGTCTGTTTAGCAAGTGAGCCCTTCAAACAACATAAGTACCCTGATTTTAGTTTTTAGTACAACTAATTAGTTAACAATATATTGGTCCACAATGCATAGACACTGAACAAGAAAGTCGTTATAGTCACTGTTATAATTTTACAAAAGAAATTGCTCAACAAGTCTATGCTGCTTATTAAATGAAATGAATACCAGTCATAAATAATCATACATGAACCCTCCTTTTTTCAAATGTTTTTGTTTTTACTTTTATTTTACTAGGCAAGTCAGTTAAGAACACATTCTTATTTTCAATGACAGACTAGGAACAGTGGGTTAACTGCCTATTCAGAGGCAGAACGAGAGATTTGTACCTTGTCAGCTCGGGGGTTTGAACTTGCAACGTCCTCCGAAACACGACCTTGCCAGACAGGTTGTGTCCCACATCTGAAATCCGTCCCTGATTCAAGGGGGAAAATGAAGAAATGCAGTGGAACTGGCTTCGAAGTCCAGAGTTGCGTTTGAGGGACATAGCCAATTACTGACATCACCAGCGAGGCCGTGTGTTATTTGGAAAGTAAAAAACATACTGCTTGGACAGCAGTCAACACTGTGACGTATTGAAATCCAATTGAATCGATTATTGTGGCTGGTTCACTGGCTTCGTTTTAAACGCTGTCTTGTACCATTTGGGGGGAACAACTAGTGACGGGTGTTGTGTCTGTTCCATACAATAATAGTGTTTTTAAAACATTAAAATCAAATTGATGATGGCTCCAACTCATATAACCTTGTCCTCCTCGGGGCGGCAGGGTAGCCTAGTGGTTAGAGCGTTGGACGAGTAGCCGCCCCGAGGAGGACAAGGTTATATGAGTTGGAGCCATCATCAATTTCATTTTAATGTTTTAAAAACACTATTACCAGGGACCCTCTGCACACATCAACAACAGTCACCCACGAAGCATCGTTACCCATCGTTACCCATCGCTCCACAAAAGCCGCGGCCCTTGCAGAGCAAGGGGAACTACTACTTCAAGGTCTCAGAGCAAGTGACGTCACCGATTGAAACGCTATTTATCGTGCACCACCGCTAACTAGCTAGCCGCTTCACATCTGTTACACATATTATGGCAAGAACAGCTCAAATAAGTCAAGAGTAACGACATTCCATCATTACTTTAAGTTTTGAAGGTCAGTCAATCCGGATCATTTCAAGAACTTTGAACATTTCTTCAAGTGCAGTCGCAAAAACCATCAAGTGCTATGATTAAACTGGCTCTCATGAGGACCACCACAGGAAAGGAAGACCCAGAGTTCCCTCTGCGGTAGAGGATAAATTCATTCGAGTTACCAGACTCAGAAATAAATAAAAACCCAAATGAGTTCAAGTAACAGACATCTTAACATCAACCGTTCAGAGGAGACTGTGTGAATCAGGCCTTCATGGTCAAATTGCTGCAAAGAAACCACTACTAAAGGACACCAATAATAATAAGAGACCTGCTTGGGCCAAGAAATACGAGCAATGAACATTAAACCGGTGGAAATCTGTCCTTTGTTCTGATGAGTTCAAATTTGAGATTTTTGGTTCCAACCGCTGTGTCTTTGTGAGACGCAGAGTAGGTGAACAGATGATATCCGCATGTGTAGTTCCCACTGTGAAGCATGGAGGAGGAGGAGTGATGGTGTGGGGGTGTTTTGCTGGTGAGACTGTCTGTGATTTATTTAGAAGTCTAGGCACACTTAACCAGCATGGCAACCACCGCATTCTGCAGCGTTTTGCCATCCCATCTGGTTTGCGTTGTTTTTCAACACGGCAATGACCCAACACACCTCCAGGCTGTGTATGGGCTATTTGACCAAGAAGGAGAGTGACAGAGTGCTGAATCAGATGACCTGGCCTCCACAATCACCTGACTGCAACCCAACTGAGATGGTTTGGGATGAGTTGGACCGCAGAGTGATGGAAAAGCAGCCAACATGTACTCAGCATATTGAGGAAATCGTTCAAGACTGTTGTAATAGCCTTCCAGAGTGTGCAAAGCTGTCATCAAGGCAAACGGTGGCTACTTTGAAGAATCTTGAATATAAAATATATTTTGATTTATTTAACATCATTCCATATGTTTTATTTCATAGTTTTGATGTCTTCACTATTATTTTACAATGTAAAAATAAAGAACCCTTGAATGAGGGTGTGTGTGCACTCTGCCGACAGCTGTGTGTGTGAGTCACTACAGCTTTCTAATTCTCTCTCCTGGCTCCAAGGCGACAATAAGATCAGGGGTTTTCTAAAGCTCAGCCAGGTCAGACTGCCTCCAACCCACAGCCTCTCTGGTGTCCAATCTCAGTGTACGGGGTTGAAATCCTTCAACTCCACACTCTTCCCCTATTATAACCAATTAACTAAAATAACCAGAGAAAAAATTGGATTGGATGGGTTTGGGAGAAGCAACATGTATTGAAGTAGTCTCATACTGAAATATCTTTTATGTCTGTGGGGGAAATAATGCCTCTTAAATGACTGAAACGTTCCTGTACAGTAATGGACGTTTGTGAGTAGTGTGTGACTGTGAAGCGTGTCGTCCATCCATGATCTTCGAAATCTTTGTGAGAATAATTTTCTTTGTTCAAGTCTTCTCCCTCGTGTAGTTCTGGAGGGGGGTCGGGGAGAGTTGGCTAACTGAATAACTCCACTGCTGCTTGTCCTTTGGGAAAATAATGGCCTCAGCTGAATTTTACATCTGCTGTTTCATTGAGCAACAACTATACTTCCTCCACCCATACTGTACAGTACAAAATCAGAGGAAGCTTGAGCGTGAGCAACTGGCAAATTTCGTGCCAGGCTCTTAGTTCTAGTGTGCTGGCAGAAGGAAACGGGTGTATCGTGTTCACGGACACACTCTGTAGCCATATCTTATGGCCCTAAATCACCAGCAAAACTGGAGAATAGAAAGTGACCACACTGATTACTCTTTGCTTGAAGTCGTCTGCGCATTAGGAATGGAGGTGTAGTAGTTTGGACTGAATATTGCCTGAACGATAGGGAATTCAATTGAACCTTGAATACAGTATTTAGTCAGTAGTAGAGATGTAGGATCTTACCTGGACCTGTATTGGTACAGCAAAATAATTCTGCAGCGTTAGGATTTGAACGTTTTGTCTATAATGTTGCTTGATCGGTGGTTAGGTTATTAGCAGGTCAAAATGAGGCTACCATAAAAAAGTGGAATACATAACATTGTGTTAGTGCAGGTTTTCAGTGAATTTATGTAAATTCTAAAGCTTGTGTATTTCCTGTGACCCAGGAAAATTCTCAGCAACAAAAGAGTGATCAAATTAGGACCCTACATCTGTAGATATGCAGCAGTTTGCAGTAAAAATGAGATGAAATTAAATTTTATTGGTCACATATACATGGTTAGCAGATGTTAATGTGAGTATAGCGAAATGCTTGTGCTTCTAGTTCCGACAGTGCAGTAATATCTAACAATTCCACAACAACTACCTAATACACACACATCTAAAGCGATGGAATAAGAATATGTACCTAAAAATATATGGATGAGCGATGACCGAGCGGCATATGCAAGATGCAATAGATGGTATAAAAGCCATTTTTCAGTCTCGGTCCCAGCTTTGATGCACCTGTACTGATCTCGCCTTCTGGATGGTAGCGGAGTAAACTCGGGTGGTTGTTGCCCTGGTTGTTGTCCTGGAGGGCGGGTAGTTTGCCCCCGGTGATGCGTTGTGCAGACTGCACCACCCTCTGGAGAGCCTTGTGGTTGTGGGCGGTGCAGTTGCTGTACCAGGCGGTGATATAGCCCAACAGGGTGCTATCAATTGTGCATCTGAAAAAGGTTTGGGAGGGTTTTGGGTGACAATCTCAATTTCTTCAGCCTCCTGAGGTTGAAGAGGCACTGTTGCTGTTGCTCCTTCTTCACCACACTGTCTGTGTGGGTGGACCATTTCAGTTTGTCCTTGATGTGTATGCCGAGGAACATAGTTGTTTTCCAATAAACTAACAGAATGGTTTTGAGTAGGCTACTCTAGATTCCATATGGACTCCGCTCGCACGCATTTCAGAACTGTTCAAGAATAAGACAGGTGTGTGTGCCCTGCGGGTAGTCAAGAATAAGACGGGTGTGTGTGCCCTGCGGGCAGTCAAGAATAAGACAGGTGTGTGTGCCCTGCGGGTAGTCAAGAATAAGACGGGTGTGTGTGCCCTGCGGGCAGTCAAGAATAAGACAGGTGTGTGTGCCCTGCGGGTAGTCAAGAATAAGACAGGTGTGTGTGCCCTGCGGGTAGTCAAGAATAAGACAGGTGTGTGTGCCCTGCGGGTAGTCAAGAATAAGACGTGTGTGTGTGTGTGCCCTGCGGGCAGTCAAGAATAAGATGTGTGTGTGTGTGTGTGTGTGCCCTGCGGGTAGTCAAGAATAAGACAGGTGTGTGTGCCCTGCGGGTAGTCAAGAATAAGACAGGTGTGTGTGCCCTGCGGGCAGTCAAGAATAAGACAGGTGTGTGTGCCCTGCGGGTAGTCAAGAATAAGACGGGTGTGTGTGCCCTGCGGGCAGTCAAGAATAAGACAGGTGTGTGTGCCCTGCGGGTAGTCAAGAATAAGACGGTTGTGTGTGCCCTGCGGGCAGTCAAGAATAAGACGTGTGTGTGTGTGTGCCCTGCGGGCAGTCAAGAATAAGACGTGTGTGTGTGTGCCCTGCGGGTAGTCAAGAATAAGACAGGTGTGTGTGCCCTGCGGGCAGTCAAGAATAAGACAGGTGTGTGTGCCCTGCGGGCAGTCAAGAATAAGACAGGTGTGTGTGCCCTGCGGGCAGTCAAGAATAAGACAGGTGTGTGTGCCCTGCGGGCAGTCAAGAATAAGACAGGTGTGTGTGCCCTGCGGGTAGTCAAGAATAAGACAGGTGTGTGTGCCCTGCGGGTAGTCAAGAATAAGACAGGTGTGTGTGCCCTGCGGGTAGTCAAGAATAAGACAGGTGTGTGTGCCCTGCGGGCAGTCAAGAATAAGACAGGTGTGTGTGCCCTGCGGGTAGTCAAGAATAAGACAGGTGTGTGTGCCCTGCGGGCAGTCAAGAATAAGACAGGTGTGTGTGCCCTGCGGGCAGTCAAGAATAAGACGGGTGTGTGTGTGTGTGCCCTGCGGGCAGTCAAGAATAAGACGTGTGTGTGTGTGCCCTGCGGGCAGTCAAGAATAAGACATGTGTGTGTGCCCTGCGGGCAGTCAAGAATAAGACGTGTGTGTGTGTGTGCCCTGCGGGCAGTCAAGAATAAGACGTGTGTGTGTGTGTGTGCCCTGCGGGCAGTCAAGAATAAGACAGGTGTGTGTGCCCTGCGGGCAGTCAAGAATAAGACAGGTGTGTGTGCCCTGCGGGCAGTCAAGACTAAGACGTGTGTGTGCCCTGCGGGCAGTCAAGAATAAGACGTGTGTGTGCCCTGCGGGCAGTCAAGAATAAGACATGTGTGTGTGTGCCCTGCGGACAGTCAAGAATAAGAATGCCCTGTAAACAAATATACTGAATACACATTGCTTGAACAGATTAGATTTGATTGTAGTTTCCATTATACTATAATGATAATATTACAGACCATAGAGATCTTCACGGTAAAAACATTTTGTTCATCCAGCATTTCCCCCCGTAGACACAGTGGGACGTAGGTCTCAGCCGGCTGACACATTCTTTCCACGGCCAACTTTCCCTCCAATAAACATAAATAGACCAAATCGAGAAGGAAAAAGAAGTGACCAGCCAGTCACTCTATTTGAGCAATTTATGTGTTCAACCTACTTTTCAGTCTGCAAGAGATATAGTCCTAGACCATAGTGTGTTGAAATGGTTTGCCTTGGCCTGTCAAGTACATGTTAGTAGTTCATGGAAAGGGAACTATTAACACACATACAACAACATCCATGTCTCTCAGGTGCTTACTGTATATCATTATTTCGTAAACAGAAACAAACACTAAACTGTGTCAAACATAGCAGAGGTCTGTTTAGGCGTCTGCATGCTTCCGATCCGGAACAGTTAATGCATCTATTATGACGACATTTTGTGATGTTTTGGTTTTTGCCAATGTTTCTTTCGACTGTACGTGCACACACAAACATTTCTCGAGGCATGGCAAGTTCGGAGCCGAAGTCTACGCCCCTACGTCGGCCATTGGTCAACAGTAGGGATTCTTCAGTGAAGTGTTCGTTTTTTATTCAGCGATAGACAACTCATTTTCATTCACACTTTTTCACTTGAGAAATACTGCACATGCATATCTTAGTTAGATATAAAATTACACAACTAAGATCTCCTCTGCAAATTAAAGAAAAATGATTGACAGATTTCTTGAGTTATCTTAGATTCATTCTGACTATTTTGAGGAAGTGTATACTGGCTACGGCGTCTCAAGATGGACAAACAACACTTGCCGCTTTTTCATATTTTTCAGGTGAAGGTCTTTTAAGGGAGTATGCGAGTACTCTGAAGCATGCAGAAGCCTTTATCCCTCTGTCTCGATAACCATCCGTAGTCAATAGGTCTACATTATGTTTTGAAGAATTGAATTGATTTTAGCCTTGGCTGAGTCCCTGTTTCTGAAATCCCAAACTGACAATATATAAATCTACTCTATATCTTCCTCTAAATGCAGAGGATGACACGAGGCTATCGAACAAGCATGGTGTTTGTCTCATGATTTCTGTTGATGAAGGTGGGGATCAATCCCCGAGCTGACAAGGTAAAAATCTGTCGTTCTGCCCCTGAACAAGGCAGTTAACCCACTGTTCCTAGGTCGTCATTGTAAATAAGAATTTGTTCTTAACTGACTTGCCTAGTTAAATAAAGGTAAAATATATTTTTTTTAAAGGCACGGAGTGGCACATTTTGGGAATCTGCATGCGTGTATCGCCAATGCTGGTCACGTGCCTGGAGTGTGGCGGTACTGTGCCTTCATCTAATCCCTCCAACTCTTAATCCTGTTAGTTGATTAAGGCTAATCAGTCTTCTCACTCCAGGGCACTCGCCGCATACACACACCACTGCAAACCAAACACACAAGCTCCTCTTTGGCCTTCAAGAACCATCGAGAGAGCCAGCTTCTGCTGGGTGGCTTTTTCATGTTAGTATTATATTTTGTTTTCGTCTGCAAATTGACTTTGAGTTTGAGGCAAGAATTTCAGGCCGTTTATCTCATTTCTGTAAAATGGAACAGACATTTTCAAAGAATGGTTTGTTTGACACATGCCTGTTTTATGTTTTCTTTGGTCCTCTAAAAAGCGGAGAATGTTACATTATGGCATTTCTGTCAAATTGAATGTCTCCCAACACTCACTTTATAGACCCTATTCTGTCTTTTCACTAGACATATAAATCCTCTCTGTGACCCTCAGTGAAAGCCCTCCCTTCCTACCACCCTCATTGTGATTAGCTAACTTCTATGTCAGGTCCCCTCTTCTCTTAGATTTTAAAAGACAGGCCTCTCATACCCAATTCGTCTTACACCACTTTCTCATTGGGTTTAGCTCAAGACATTCTGAAGATACATTTTAGCATTTTATCAGATGCTCTTAACTGCTCCTGTTAGTCGCTCTGGATAAGTGCCTTGCTCAAGGGCACATTGATGAGATTTTTCACCTAGTTGGCTTGAGGATTTGAACCAACAACCTTTTGGTTACTGGCCCATTGCTCTTAACCACTAAGCTACCTGCACAGTCACTCTCCAAGCCTGTCTTGAGGTCATAAAAGCAGATGGTGTTCAACTTCAGGCCCAGTTGTAGCTTTCATACCTCTGGAGTTGTATTGATCCTCGACTGTCTGTATTCAGTGTTTTCCTGGAAACCCAATACCTGCCTTCTCCCATCTGATAGTGTGTGAGTGGTTGTGTAATCGTAGGATATTGAGCCAGTCTGGGTTTGAGAGAGGCTTCCCCAGAATCCTGTAAACACTCTGTCTCCACGTGTCAGTTTCCTTCTACCTACATTCTCCATCAGTCCCTCTCTAATCTCTCCTCCCTCTCTTTTCATCCATTTTCCTCCCTCATTCTCCATCAGTCCCTCTCTAATCTCTCCTCCCTCTCTTTTCATCCATTTTCCTCCCTCATTCTCCATCAGTCCCTCTCTAATCTCTCCTCCCTCTCTTTTCATCCATTTTCCTCCCTCATTACATTTACATTTACATTTAAGTCATTTAGCAGACGCTCTTATCCAGAGCGACTTACAAATTGGTGCATTCACCTTATGACATCCAGTGGAACAGTCACTTTACAATAGTGCATCTAAATCTTAAAGGGGGGGGGGTGAGAGGGATTACTTATCCTATCCTAGGTATTCCTTAAAGAGGTGGGGTTTCAGGTGTCTCCGGAAGGTGGTGATTGACTCCGCTGTCCTGGCGTCGTGAGGGAGTTTGTTCCACCATTGGGGGGCCAGAGCAGCGAACAGTTTTGACTGGGCTGAGCGGGAGCTGTACTTCCTCAGTGGTAGGGAGGCGAGCAGGCCAGAGGTGGATGAACGCAGTGCCCTTGTTTGGGTGTAGGGCCTGATCAGAGCCTGGAGGTACTGAGGTGCCATTCCCCTCACAGCTCCGTAGGCAAGCACCATGGTCTTGTAGCGGATGCGAGCTTCAACTGGAAGCCAGTGGAGAGAACGGAGGAGCGGGGTGACGTGAGAGAACTTGGGAAGGTTGAACACCAGACGGGCTGCGGCGTTCTGGATGAGTTGAAGGGGTTTAATGGCACAGGCAGGGAGCCCAGCCAACAGCGAGTTGCAGTAATCCAGACGGGAGATGACAAGTGCCTGGATTAGGACCTGCGCCGCTTCCTGTGTGAGGCAGGGTCGTACTCTGCGGATGTTGTAGAGCATGAATCTACAGGAACGGGCCACCGCCTTGATGTTGGTTGAGAACGACAGGGTGTTGTCCAGGATCACACCAAGGTTCTTAGCGCTCTGGGAGGAGGACACAATGGAGTTGTCAACCGTGATGGCGAGATCATGGAACGGGCAGTCCTTCCCCGGGAGGAAGAGCAGCTCCGTCTTGCCGAGGTTCAGCTTGAGGTGGTGATCCGTTATCCACACTGATATGTCTGCCAGACATGCAGAGATGCGATTCGCCACCTGGTCATCAGAAGGGGGAAAGGAGAAGATTAGTTGTGTGTCGTCTGCATAGCAATGATAGGAGAGACCATGTGAGGTTATGACAGAGCCAAGTGACTTGGTGTAATCATTCTCCATCAGTCCCTCTCTAATCTCTCCTCCCTCTCTTTTCATCCATTTTCCTCCCTCATTCTCCATGTCCCTCCCTCTTTCTGCCCTTCCTTTTAACCTTCCACTAGGAAATTCAATTAAGATGCTCCCAGCGAAGGCTATCAGATCGATTCCACTCATCTACAGTTGATGATGTCATGCATCCAGCACTACTACTTAATTCCTTGTTATCCTCTGGTCATAAACAATAACATGATGTTCTTCTAGGTCAAAGCACTAAAGCTAAACGTATTTACGTGATTAGACGCCAAAGAGTCCGGGTCGTTAAAACGGCTCAGGGAATGCAGGCCGAGCCGAACTTAACTGATCACAACAAGACAATGGATGAGATTACTCTGCCCTCGGGTTAGAACTGTTGAAAAAGGTATTGAATACCTCAAAAGTAAATCAGGATAAGGCTTTAGTTACAGAAAGATTCGAAGCGTTTTTGAATGGCTTTCAAGGTTCTGCTTTCATTATAAATGCTACGTCATTCTTCTTGTGGTCAGGTCAGCTTTTTGTCATTTCTGTATTGCTTTGATATTTTCAGTTTGAAACTCCTGTGTTAGCTCTTGCAGATTAGGAAAAACAACACTGTTGTTAAGCTTGTTCTAGTATGTTCTATAGGTCATGCCTATAGATAAGGACCCAAATAGCTGAATGTAGTTGTTACCTTATCCTTAGGTCATAGGATCAGGGAGTTAATGGATTGCATATCACAACACATTGACAGCATTACATATTTTTCTAGGTCATATAAATAAAAGGGAACATCTCTAGTTTTGGCTGGTAGTTTTGGTTTTGTGCCGTGGTGGAAAAAGTACCCAATTGTCATACTTGAGTAAAAGTATAGATACCTTTTAATAGAAAGCTCCTCAAGTAAAAGTGAAAGTCAACTGGTAAAATACTATTTGAGTAAAAGTCTAAAAGTATTTGGTTTTAAATATACTTTAGTATCAAAAGTAAATGTAATTGCTAAAGTATACCTAAATATCAGAAGTAAATGTATAAATCATTTAAAATTCCTTATATTAAGCAAAGCACAGTACTTTACACCACTGGTTTTGTGTGTATTCATTGTCGAGTTCTCTCCGATCAGAGGCCTATAGTTCAGACATGACAAACCAAAGCAGAGTCTGCCCGGCACGGAGTCTGATAGAAACAGAGCTCCTTGTGTTGTCGTCACGTCATTGTTGTATTATCGATTGAGGAACACTGAACAGCATTGAATGACAAAAAGGGCTGGACAATAGAAGGGACAGTGATTTAGAGTTGAAAGCGAGAGAGGGGGGGGTTGATTTAGGGCAGTGAAAAGGAGTGAACGCGAGTGCTGCTATAGAGGATAGTAGATGTGAGAGCAGGGTTTGAAGAGGGCAGAATTGCAGAGGGATGTGAATGGAGGCCATATTGTGGTGACAGGGCTCTCTAAAGGGAGACTGAGGCTCAAGCAGTACAGTACTACAGCTGCACATCTGGACCCCATCAGGCCTAGTTCTTTATCTCCCTGTTTTCCCTTTAAACGTCCACCCCCGCAGAGCTCTGGCAGCCAGAGCTAGGTGTTGATTTACGGCCATTGAGAGAACATAATCATTTCAAAAACAAGTTTACGTTACGCTCGATCTGATTATCAGATGGAAAAAGATGACACTTAAGTCTGGGGGAATTTACGGAACAGGGACAAAATATTTGCTAGCAATGTGAAAATGTAAAATAAAGTTTGGTCTTGAAATTCAACCCTGTGGTACCCCTTTTCCCCCTTAGTTGCTTCCAGTCCTCATTCCTCTCCTCCATATTGTCATAGTAAAGTGTGACAGTGTTATTCTTACAGATTCCTGCACAGAGGAATGTGTGTGTGTGACCCAAAACAGAAGACGCAGGCTAGCAGCACACAGTGTTGTCTCCAATATTATCCTATTATCTTACACCTTCCCAGTCATAGCCACAGCAATGAAAGAACTTGACCTTCTTCACCGACACCAAACAAAGGAGGGTGAAACACAAAGACCCAACCTTGGGCTTGCTCCGGTTAGATATCCAATGGCCAGCCTGTGCTGTTTTAAAGGGAGTTCACTTCTGGTGATAGCATTACTCCTCCATGCTAACACTGGTCTAATAAATTGTTTTTGCGTGGGTGTCTTGCAGACAGACTCGCTCCTTTGGTCAGCTACAGATTGACAGTATCAATCCTTTCAAACCTAACTCCCACCGCTAAGAAGACTGATGGTGCCTTTTGGGTGAAATAAATACAGAGAGGATTTTCAGAGAGCCCAACTTTTCAGGTCTCTGAAAACACCCTCTTTTATTTATTCTACATTGCTGAAGTATTGATTTTGAATATTGCGTGCCAAATCATTTTAACTAGCCCAAAATACATAAATGAGGACAAAACAAGAGTTGTCATAACAGACTGAATTAGATCAGTTTCTGCTTTGCTCAGTCCTCCCCCGGTTTGCGTAGGTGTCCACCTGATATTTCATGTGCTGACTCTCACTGCTCTGTTAAAACCAGCAGCAACGTGCCAGAACATACCAGGCCAGATATCCTGCTCCAACTTCGGACCAAAGCACACATTTATTTAATTGTAGGGTAATAATTTCCTTAGGAGATGAAGGGCTAGTGTGTGAGATGGAAAATGAAAAGAAAGTTCAACCCTGTGACCCTTTGTTACTGTAGTACAGGATACATGCGTTCAGTATGTTCCCTCACAAAATAACAGTTTATAATATATATATATGCATCCAGCACTACTTCTTATATATATATTCGAGTTGAGAAGTCATTGAGGATATGATCAAAAGCTTCATATTATTGAAGGACCAAAAGATATGAGATTCAATATTCTTTAGTTTCAAAAGGATACACAAGGGTGTGTGTGTGTGTGTGTGTGTGTGTGTGTGTGTGTGTGTGTGTGTGTGTGTGTGTGTGTGTGTGTGTGTGTGTGTGTGTGTGTGTGTGTGTGTGTGTGTGTGTGTGTGTGTGTGTGTGTGTGTGTGTGTGTGCATTAGAAAGCTAAATCAACCCTTAACACTGCACGGTGAAAGTGATCCAGCTGAAAGTGATCCAGCTGAGGAAGGACAGGAGAGGGGGGGGGGGGGGGGTGTTAAAGCAATGCGCCTAGGGTCCTCACGGGACTTTAGAGATGTCACAGCAGACGCCACCGGCATTAGCCACCAGCATTAGCCACTTCCCCTCTCTATCGCTCTCCTTACTCTCTCTCTGGCCCTCTCCTCCACATATCCTCTGTAGCATTCTCTAAAACCAGGAATTGATTCCATTAATGATACTTTGCCCACCCATACTGTACATTCTACACGTACCTGGATGGATAGTAGGAGGAGTGTCCTTATTATAACCACATTAATACATTATAAACTGAGGGAGTTCGAGCCCTGAATGCGGATTGGCTGACAGCCGTGGTATATCAGACCGTATACCATGGGTATGACAAATATGTATTTTTACTGCTCTAATTATGTTGGTAACCAGTTTTTAATAGCAATAAGTTGTTTGTGTTATATTGACAATATACCACAGCCTAGGGGCGTTGCGACGTACCTAAGAATAGCCCTTAGCCGTGGTATATTGGACATATACCACACCCCCTTGGACCGTAGCTTAATTATAGCAACCATCAAGTCATCCTGAGAGACGTGGCTGAATGAGAAAAGGAGAGAGGAGGGATTGAATGTGGCAGCCGTGGAGGGACTGAAGGTAAGATATAAACAACCGCCCGGGCCGATCAGAGATCTAAGTGGCACATGATATCATCGCTTCACTTCAAGGGCCATCAGGGTTCGCGAGAAGGGGGGTAGAGAGTGACTGTTGGCCACTGAGACATCAGTCTCTGGCAGGGAGGGCTGTTCTGTCCCCGACACACACCCCCTTGTTTGGTTTTTGGTTCAGTCCATTCGTAGGTTGGTGGTAAGTGTAGTAATGTTAGGGTGATGTTGGCAAGAGGCATCCCAAAATGCAATCCCTAACCTTAAGTTAGGATGAAGTTAGCCAGCTAACTTAGATAAATGTTCAGATATAGCTCTTGATAGTTTTCTGGTTCATTAATAAAAGCACAACTTTCATATTGTTTTTTGTTGGGAGTGTTGAGTCAGTTATAGCATTCCAAAATATGAAGTGATTTCACAATAGGAAAGTTAGGGCCAATGACTTGATTCTGTGTTGTGGCACCCCAAAGGACAGAGTATGTGGCTCTAAAATAAATACATACAGTGCCTTCGGAAAGTATTCAGACCTCTTGACTTTTTCCACATTTTGTTAGGTCAGAGCAAAAACCAAGTCATGAGTGAGAAGGAATTGTCTGTAGAGCTCAGAGACAGGATTGTGTCGAGGTACAGATCTGGTTAAGGCTACCAAAATATTTCTGGGGCATTTGAAGGTCCCCAAGAGCACAGTGACCTCCATCATTCTTAAATGGTAGAAGTTTGGAACCACCAAGACTCTTCCTAGAGCTGGCCGCCCGACCAAACTGAGCAATTGGGGGAGAAGGGCTTTGGTCAGGGAGGTGACCAAGAAACCATTGGTCACTCTGACAGAGCTCAAGAGTTCTTCTGTGGAGTTGGGAGAACCTTTCAGAAGGACAACCATCTCTGCAGCACTCCACCAATCAGGCCTTTATGGTAGAGTGGCCAGATGGATGCCACTCCTCAGTACAAGGCACATGCCAGCCTGGAGTTTGCCAAAAGGCACATATAGACTCTCAGACCATGAGAAACAAGATTCTCTGATGAAACCAAGATTGAATACTTTGACCTGAATGCCAAGCATCACTACTGGAGGAAACCTTAAAATCCAATAACATTTTATTGGTCACATACACATGGTTAGCAGATGTTGTGGGAGACTAGCCAGGATCGAGGCAAAGATGAACAGAGCAATGTACTCAATTAAAATCCTGCTCCAGAGCGCTTAGGACCTCAGACTGAGGCAATGGTTCACCTTCCAACAGGACAATGACCCTAAGCACACAGCCAAGACAACGCAAGAGTGGCTTAGGGACAAGTCTCTGAATGTCCTTGAGTGGCACAGCTCGGACTTGAACCTGATCGAACATCTCTGTAGAGACCTGAAAATAGCTGTGCAGCGACGCTCCCCATCCAATCTGACAGAGCTTGAGAGGATCTGCAGAGAAGAATGGGAGAAACTCCCCAAATACAGGTGTGCCAAGCTTGTAGCATCACACCCAAGAAGACTATGCTGTAATCGCTGCCAAAAGTACTTCAAACAAGGAACTGAGTAAAGGGTCTGAATCCTTATGTAAATGTGATATTTTATAATTTTGCAATCATTTCTTAATGTGTTTTTGCTTCATCGTTATGGATTATTGTGTGTAGATTGATGAGGGAAAAAAACGTTTTAGAATAAGGCTGTAACGTAACAAAATAGGGAAAAAGTCAAGGGGTCTGAATACTTTCTGAAGGCTCCATATATAAACAAAATGTTTCTCAATAAACTAAGTCTTTTGACAATGTTATGATAACATTCATATGGTCTTTTCCACCACCAGTGCAGTCACATTTGTTGCAAGCTGTTTTCTGTATAGTTTGGGAAGGTTTTTATCCTGTTTTCTTTCCAGTGCTATTTGGTCTGCAAGTGCAGGAATTTGTGTGCCTGTGTGTAGGAAACTGGGTACTTGAGCTGATGAACACTCTTAAGAAACACACAAACATCTGCACACACACACACACACACACAAACAATTTTAGACTAATGGAGATTACACTCAGTGTGTGTGTGCATACTTGTGTGTTCTATGAGTGTTCGTGTTACGTGCACAAGCCCCATTGTGGTTATGCTTCCAGATTACATTGAGGGAAAGGAACCAGGTGAAGCTTGGAGTGAATAGGAACTTTAGAGGGAAGAGAAAGAAAGAGAGAGGTGGACAGAGAAGAGAGTCTATTTCCAGATGTGTCTTACAGAGGGAGAGCAGAGATAATTAGGGAGTGGAAGAGAAGGAGAGGAGAAAAGAGGGAGCGAGGGAGCGAGGGAGTGAGTGGTCAAAACACAGCTGTCTGGCTTTCTAGACTTTCAGGAACATTGCAACAACAAGGGAAATCCGTATAGCTTCCTTATTGAAACACTTCCTCACAGGAAGTTAATACTCTAGCAGCATTTTGTTATTTACATTTGGTGGATTGCATCATGGGCTAAAACTCAACCAAACATACACTAGTGGTTCGTATTGGCACATAAAGAAAGTTTGCTCAGTGTCAACATGGATCCTTTCATGTGTCCATTACACCACCCTGTTGCATGTTGCTACCCATCCATTCACCATCCGTCTGTCCCTTCGTGTTTTTTCCTTTAAGTCCAGAGGAAGGATGTCATCCCTCTCTCTTGCCCTAGTACAGGACACACACACACCACTTGTCAGTGCTGATGAGGTAGACAAATGCAGACAGGCATAAGAGATTCTCATTACTAGAGCCGTGTGTGTGTGTGTGTGTGTGTGTGTGTGTGTGTGTGTGTGTGTGTGTGTGTGTGTGTGTGTGTGTGTGTGTGTGTGTGTGTGTGTGTGTGTGTGTGTGTGTGGTCCCGTCTTCCCATCTCACCCCCCTCTTTTAAGTCCCCGCAGAGCAGAGAGAAGTGCCTAAACTTCAAGCCTCCACTTGTAACCCCCTGGGAAGTCTGTGTGTGTGTGAGAGAGAAAGAGAAACCTTCCTGGAATAGGCCACAATAACCCCCAGAATGGTCTCGCATCAGCACAACTTTGTCTTAGTACCACACACACACACTGATTATACAGTACACATGCACAAAGGTCCTTATTCCCTTTAGTTAATGTCCTGTCCCCCTTACTTCTCCCTCTCACCTTCTTTCTCTCTCCCTTTGTCCCCCCACCATCTCTCTCCCCCTCTCGATGGCGGCAGGCTGAGATGGCCTGTGGAGCGCCAGTGGAATGTCTATCTGTAAATAATAATAATGAGAGGAACCACACAAAAGAGACGGAGAGATTGAGAGATAATGTCCAAGTAATCCAAACGCTTTCAGGGTTGTCAGTTTGTTGTAGTTACTAAGGAAAGTCAGTTGGTCATTGTGAAAAATGTTCTGTGTGTTTCTGTGGTGCTGTGTGTGAGTAAGCCAATTCCAAGCTAACTGTGGGGTCCTAGCGATCTGGTGTCTCACCCACTGGAGCCTGTTGATTGACAACCGTTTCTTCATGTGCCTTTTCTTTGCCTGCAGTGGGTGTGTTTGTTTGTATGCAGGATCTCCCTTGTGTTGTCATAGTGACGTCCTAAACAGACCATACATGTATGTGTAGGTAAGTGTAACCAGCTGTGGGTGTATCCTCACTGCATACATCCTATTCTGAAAGCAGTTGAAGCTCTTGACATACTCTCATATCCGGTACTCACACACAGTCAGGGGAAGATCTGACTGTAGGCACGTAAGGTACTTCACACACACATACAGACCCCTGTCTCCTGAACTAGGAAAGTCCCCTGACGGTTACTGCTATGTGTGTTAGACAGGAGGTTGGGATTAATACCATCCAATACGGAGCACTGGGCAATAACTTCTAACAGGTAACCGACATGGTTATGGAGACGAGGGGTGTTTTATGACCCTACTGTCACACCAAGGGTAGACACACTGACATTTGGAACTTAGGAACCACCTTAAACATGCCAAAATGGAACGATCCATCTACTGTGGAGTGTGGACAGCCAGCAACAGATTAGAGGAAATAAATTTAATAACAGGCAGATAGCTGCTTTTCAGAACAACGTTCTCTCAGACACACACACGCGTTTTGTTCTTCTGTCCTCATGGGGACCTAAAATTGATTTCCATTCAAAATCCTATTTTCCCTAACATTAACCATAACCATAACCCTAAACCCAACCCCAATTCCTAAGCTTAAAATAGCCCTTGTCCTCATGGGGACATGGGGAAATGTACCCACGAGGGGGAATTTTCCTTGTTTTACTATCCTTGTGGGGACTTTGGGGGATTTTAGGTCACCACAGGGCTAGATGAACAAGACCACACACTGGAGTTGACAACTCTAACTCTCTGTGGAGTCAAAGTTATCTGGTGTGTGTTAGGTGACATGCCAGAACAGCCAGACAGGCCGGGGCCGGGACCAGACTACAGGGCAGACAGCCAGACAGGCCGGGACCAGTCTACAGGGCTGATAGACAGACAGACAGACAGACAGACAGCCAGGCCGGGACTAGACTACAGGGCTGATAGATAGACAGGCTGGGGCCGGGAACAGACTACAGGGCAGACAGCCAGACATGCCGGGGCCGGGACCAGACTACAGGGCAGACAGCCAGACAGGCCGGGACCAGACTACAGGGCTGATAGACAGACAGACAAACAGCCAGGCCGTGACTAGACTACAGGGCAGATAGACAGGCCGGGCCGGGAACAGACTACAGGGCAGACAGCCAGACAGGCCGGGACCAGACTACAGGGCAGACAGCCAGACAGGCCGGGACCAGACTACAGGGCAGACAGCCAGACAGGCCGGGACCAGACTACAGGGCAGACAGCCAGACAGGCCGGGACCAGACTACAGAGCTGATAGGGAGGCAAGCAGGCAAAACAACAACAATGCAGCATCTGTGTCCGCTCTCCTTGAGCGATTTACATTCCCTCACCCTGGCATACACTTTTGTGTTTTTTTCTTATCCCCCTCATGTGGAAGAGGCTCGCTCTCTCTCTCTCTCTCTCTCTCTCTCTCTCTCTCTCTCTCTCTCTCT
Organism: Oncorhynchus gorbuscha; assembly: GCF_021184085.1. NCBI lineage: Eukaryota > Metazoa > Chordata > Actinopteri > Salmoniformes > Salmonidae > Oncorhynchus > Oncorhynchus gorbuscha. The sequence goes on along the minus strand of NC_060183.1, from coordinate 72,780,084 downwards.
CTCTCTCTTTGTTCTTGAAATAATTTTACAATGGTACTGTGTATCATTATTTGAGTATAGTTTGTTTATCGACATGTCTGTAGACATTTGTCGTATGGACATCATGAAGATTCTATTGTCATCTGACATCAAAGTTGACATTGTCGTAAGGAAGAAGTATAAACACAAAAGACAGCCTCTGCATGACATCAGCAACCCGATGCTCCAAACAGCAGACTTTATATATTTCAACACCAATAAACCCATCTGTTTAAAAATGATTTCGGTAATTGTCAACCAAGCAGCAAGCCGGGCAACTAAAAGCAATTTTCGAAACAATGTTTTTGTTCGTTGTTAACTAACTGGCTAACCAGTTTAAATAATGACCAGCGTCTTCACTCTCTCTCTCCCTCTAGCTGACAGCGTCTTAACTCTCTCTCTCCCTCTAGCAGACAGCATCTTCACTCTCTCTCCCTCTAGCTGACAGCGTCTTAACTCTCTCTCTCCCTCTAGCAGACAGCATCTTCACTCTCTCTACCTCTAGCTGACAGCGTCTTCACTCTCTCTCTCCCTCTAGCTGACAGCGTCTTCACTCTCTCTCCCTCTAGCTGACAGCGTCTTCACTCTCTCTCTCTCCCTCTAGCTGACAGCGTCTTCACTCTCTCTCCCTCTAGCTGACAGCGTCTTCACTCTCTCTCTCTCCCTCTAGCTGACAGCGTCTTCACTCTCTCTCTCCCTCTAGCTGACGGCGTCTTCACTCTCTCTCTCTCTCCCTCTAGCTGACGGCGTCTTCACTCTCTCTCTCTCCCTCTAGCTGACGGCGTCTTCACTCTCTCTCTCTCCCTCTAGCTGACGGCGTCTTCACTCTCTCTCTCCCTCTAGCTGACAACATCTCACTTTAGCTACTTTTTTATTTATTATCACAGGAAAATAAACCCACAACCACATTATAGCTCGCAAGGTAATGGTGAGCTTACAGAAAATAACATTACTCCCACAGTGTGACCAAATAAAAGTAGGTCATTCTATCAGAGAATACTCCTGCATCATCTTGTCACAGGAGGATTTGGTCTGGTTGCTGTGGCAGTCTGTGGCAGTCTGTGGCAGTCTCTGGCAGTCCAGTAACCGCGACAACAGACGTTGAGTCAGTCTCATAGACTTCAACTTTTTTCATGTCTGCGCATCAAGAAAACTGACAGTCGCAGCGACTTTTTACAGACATTCCACCGGAGTATAAATGAAATGTCGTTGTCACATTCTCATTGTCTACAGACATGTCTTTATACCAAGTATAAACTGGCCTTAACATATCAAATTCTCCCAATCAAAGTCTTGAATAAAGACTATGGTTAGTTTATTAGTAAAATTGTTACTGCTTGGCTAGAATAAAAGGATAAGATTGCCCATCTTCACTTTAGCATGTGAGATAAGTTCTGACCCATATAATAGCTCAAGGAGCGTATTAGTCATGAGACTGACTGTTTATATAGTCATAGACACCACAGCAGGATAACATCTGGTCTAAGATCAGCCCCTTGGCTGACACTGATACTGCATGTGCAACACAGCACAAGCTCACGTTTGGGTAAATATTTATACAACATGTTTTATGATCTATAATATCATCCAGAAGAGTTTCAGTCCGGCTCAAAACTTCCTCAACACGACCCAGAAAGGGAACGCAGGCTGTTTGCCTTCAACTTCAGACTGTTGACCCATCCGATTGCGTGGGTGTCCCCTATCCGTGGTTTAATGAAATTGCATAGTTGAATAGAGTGTCTTGGCAGTGGCTTTTGACATTGTGAGCAAAACTTTCCATTGTGAAAAGGGACAACGGCACAGTCAATCAGTGCAACCTCAGATAAATGCAATCATCAATTTATTTAAACCATTTTTGAAGTGCCGTGAAACAAGTGCTGTGCTGGAAAGCCTGAAGCACTAGCAGCTACTTTAACAACTGGACTATTTTAAAAATATCACCCAGTGTGTCAGCAGGCAGTCATAATGTCCATCCTCTACAGCACAGCTGTTCGGTCCTCACTCTGTTTACGTCTGTCCGTTTCTGCTATCAGGCCTTATCCACATCCGGTTTGCCATCTGATAAGAAGGCCGTGCTCTGTGCTGTGCCCTGTGTTGTGTTGTGCTGGCGAGGCGAGCAGCTGGCCGAGGAACCAAAAACTACTGGGAACATGTCGTGGCATAACGCTGCGTGCCAGAATAGTTTTTGGCCTGAGACTAAGGGGCTAGTTCAATTTGGAGTGTTATTGCGTTGGACTCTGATCTAAAAATAACCCATATTGAACAAGTGGGTCACAGGATGATGGAGTGAGTATTGTTTGGCCAGACTGGTATGGGTGTTAGTGCAACAAATCAACAGAAGGAGAGGGACCAAAGGCGTTGTGATGGTCTGTCACTGGGAAATGGAGTTGTTATAGCCTAGACCAGGGGCAAATCAAATCAATTCCTTCTAAAACTGTCACGCAATAATACCAATAACATGTGGCGGGGAATACTCCAATACTGTATTACACAGCAAAAGTCTATTAATCAACGGTTATGTATTGTATTACACAGCAAAAGTCTATTAATCAACGGTTATGTATTGTATTACACAGCAAAAGTCTATTAATCAACGGTTATGTATTGTATTACACAGCAAAAGTCTATTAATCAACGGTTATGTATTGTATTACACAGCAAAAGTCTATTAATCAACGGTTATGTATTGTATTACACAGCAAAAGTCTATTAATCAACGGTTATGTATTGTATTACACAGCAAAAGTCTATTAATCAACGGTTATGTATTGTATTACACAGCAAAAGTCTATTAATCAACGGTTATGTATTGTATTACACAGCAAAAGTCTAATCAATGTTTATGTACTGTATTACACAGCAATAGTCTATTAATCAATGGTTATGTACTGTATTACACAGCAATAGTCTATTAATCAATGGTTCTATGTATTGCATCGTTCAATGTGTAACTAAAGTAAAAGCCAGCTCCAATCTTTTAGAGAAAAAGCTAAATTAGTATGGACCAAGCTTCATTTGGTTTTCACGTGTGTCATAGCCCCTGGAAGTAAAAAAGATTGAGTATCTAACCCTCTCTCTCTCTCTTGCCCTCTGTCTTTCAGAATACGACCCAGGAGATCGGTGAGGAGGTAGAGGACGGGGCGGTGTACACCATCACCCTGCGGAAGGTTCAGATGCTCCACCACCACCATCCTGGCCATTACAGTGGCGGCAGCGGGGCTAGTAAGGGCCAGCGCTGGCTGGGTGTAGAGACTGACGCGGCCCTCAGCCTGTACGAGACGTGCAAGGTGCGCACCATCAAGGCAGGCACGCTGGAGAAGCTGGTGGAGTACATGGTTCGGGGCAACGATTCCACCTACGTCACCATCTTCCTCTGCACCTACCGCTCCTTCACCTCCACTAAGCAGGTCCTGGACCTACTGCTCAACAGGTGAGTAGAGGGAGGGTGGAGAGACAGAGGGCGGGATAGATGGATGAATTGACAGATGGATCCATCGGTTGATTGGTGGAAGAATTATAGATGGATAGAAAAGCTGGATGGATGGAAATACACATAAATGACAGGATGGGTGGGTGGGTGAGTGGGTGGGTGGAGGATAGGATGGATGGTGGGTGGAGGAGAGGATGGATGGATGGGTGATTGGAGGAGAGAATGGATGGGTGGGTGGAGGAGAGGATGTATGGATGGGTGGGTGGATGATGGATGGGTGGATGGATGGAGGAATGGGTGGGTGGGTGGGTAGAGGATGGGTGGTCGGGTGGGTGGGTGGAGGAGAGGGTGGTTGGGTGGGTGGAGAGAGGATGGATGGATGGATGGATGGATGGATGGGAGGGTGGGTGGGTGGGAGGATGGATGGGAGGGGATGGATGGGTGGAGGAGGGAATGGATGGATGGGTGGGTGGATGGGTGGGTGGATGAGAGGATGGATGGGAGGGTGGATGGGTGGAGGTCGGGTGGGTGGAATGGATGGATGGGTGGGTGGATGGATGGAGGAATGGGTGGGTGGGTGGGTGGAGGAGAGGATGGGTGGTCGGGTGGGTGGGTGGAGGAGATGGAGGGTGGTTGGAGGATGGATGGATGGAGGAGAGGATGGATGGATGGATGAGAGGATGGATGGATGGATGGGTGATTGGAGGAGAGAATGGATGGATGGGTGGGTGGAGGAGAGGATGTATGGATGGGTGGGTGGATGATGGATGGGTGGATGGATGGATGGAGGAATGGGTGGGTGGGTGTATGGTGGGTGGGTGGGTGGGTGGAGGATGGAGGATGGGTGGTCGGGTGGGTGGGTGGAGGAGGAGGGTGGTTGGGTGGGTGGAGGAGAGGATGGATGGATGGATGGATGGATGGATGGATGGGAGGGTGGATGGGTGGAGGAGGGAATGGATGGATGGGTGGGTGGATGGGTGGGTGGATGAGAGGATGGATGGGAGGGTGGATGGGTGGAGGATGGAATGGATGGATGGATGGATGGGAGGGTGGATGGATGGGTGGATGAGAGGATGGGTGGGTCGTTGGAGATACACATAAATGACTGGATGGGTGTTTGGAGGAGAGGATTAGTGGGTGGATGAGAGGATGGATGGGTGGATGGATAAATGGGTGGGTGTATGGATGGAGGAGAGAATGGGTGGATGAGGGATGGATGGATGGATGGATGGATGGATGGATGGATGGATGGGTGGGTGGGTGGATGAGAGGATGAAAAATATGGGTGGATGGAGATACACATAAATTACTTGATGAATTGATGGGTGGATGAGAGAATGGATGGATGGGTGGGTGGGTGGGTGGGTGGAGGAGAGGATGGATGGATGGGTGATTGGAGGAGAGAATGGATGGGTGGGTGGAGGAGAAGATGTATGGATGGGTGGGTGGATGGTGGATGGATGGAGGAATGGGTGGGTGGGTGGGTGGGTGGATGAGAGGATGGGTGGGAGGGTGGATGGGTGGAGGAGAGGATGGGTGGTCGGGTGGGTGGGTGGAGGAGAGGGTGGTTGGGTGGGTGGAGGAGAGGATGGATGGATGGATGAGAGGATGGATGGGAGGGTGGATGGGTGGAGGAGGGAATGGATGGATGGGTGGGTGGATGGGTGGGTGGATGAGAGGATGGATGGGAGGGTGGATGGGTGGAGGAGGGAATGGATGGATGGATGGATGGATGGATGGATGGATGGATGGATGGATGGGAGGGTGGGTGGGTGGGTGGATGAGAGGATGAAAAATATGGGTGGATGGAGATACACATAAATGACTTGATGAATTGATGGGTGGATGAGAGAATGGGTGGGTGGGTGGGTGGAGGAGAGGATGGATGGGTGGGTGGAGGAGAGGATGTATGGATGGGTGGGTGGATGGTGGATGGATGGAGGAATGGGTGGGTGGGTGGGTGGGTGGAGGAGAGGATGGGTGGTCGGGTGGGTGGGTGGAGGAGAGGGTGGTTGGGTGGGTGGAGGAGAGGATGGATGGATGGATGAGAGGATGGATGGGAGGGTGGATGGGTGGAGGAGGGAATGGATGGATGGGTGGGTGGATGGGTGGGTGGATGAGAGGATGGATGGGAGGGTGGATGGGTGGAGGAGGGAATGGATGGATGGATGGATGGATGGGAGGGTGGGTGGGTGGGTGGGTGGATGAGAGGATGAAAAATATGGGTGGATGGAGATACACATAAATGACTTGATGAATTGATGGGTGGATGAGAGAATGGGTGGGTGGGTGGGTGGGTGGAGGAGAGGATGGATGGGTGGGTGGATGAGAGGATGAATGGGTGGATGAGAGGATGAATGGATGAGAGGGTGGATGGGTGGGCTGGTGGAGGAGAGAATGGATGGGTGGATGAGAGGATGGGTGGGTGGGTGCATGGATGGATGGGTGGGTGGGTGGGTGGATGAGAGGATGGATGGAGGAGAGAATGGGTGGATGAGAGGATGGATGGGAGGGTGGATGAATGGATGGGTGGATGAATAGATGGGTGGATGAGAGGATGGAAATCTGGGTGGATGGACATACACATAAATGACTGGATGGGTAGATGAGAGGATGGATGAGAGGATGGGTGGTTGGAGGAGAGGATTAATGGGTGGGTGGAGGAGAGGATGGATGGATGGGTGGGTGGGTGGATGAGAGGATGGGTGGGTGGATGGATGGATGGAGGAGAGCATGGGTGGATGAGAGGATGGATGGGAGGGTGGATGAATGGATGGGTGGATGAATAGATGGGTGGATGAGAGGATGGAAATCTGGGTGGATGGACATACACATAAATGACTGGATGGGTAGATGAGAGGATGGATGAGAGGATGGGTGGTTGGAGGAGAGGATTAATGGGTGGGTGGAGGAGAGGATGGATGGATGGGTGGGTGGGTGGATGAGAGGATGTGTGGGTGGATGGATGGATGGAGGAGAGAATGGGTGGATGAGAGGGTGGATGGATGAATAGATTGGTGGGTGGGTGGGTGGATGTGAGGATGAATAATATGGGTGGATGGAGATGCACATAAATTACTTGATGAATCGATAGGTGGATGAGAGAATGGATGGATGGGTGGGTGGGTGGAGGAGAGGATGGATGGGTGGGTGGAGGAGAGGATGGATGGGTGGGTGGAGGAGAGGATTGGTGGGTGGATGAGAGGATGAATGGGTGAATGAGAGGATGGATGGATGAGAGGATGGATGGATGGGTGGGTGGATGGATGGGTGGGTGGATGAGAGGGTGGATGGATGGGTGGGTGGATGACTAACAAACTGATTACTGTGTTCAGGTATGCCAAACTCCAGCTTGGATCAGAGGGCCACAGACTGACTCACGACGATCGTACAGAACTGAGGAAGTAAGTCTATCTGACTCTGACACACATTGTGGACAATACATCTTACCCAAATAGCCTATTTTCAACACATGCTGTACAGAAGACCTTGTTAGACTGTTTGCTTAATTTTCACATTTTGTTGCCTGGAATTTGAATTGCTTGCCTTATACCTATGACATTCTTCTGAGACAGGAGGACACTTCACAAGTCGTGACATCCGCCCTACTAACGTGTAGCTCTTTATCTCTCCATACCACCAGTACTATCCTGCTGGCATAAGCAGTTCTGCCATTGGGAACATTGGATATGTTTCTATTGTGTTCATATGGGTGTTGTATCGCATTACAAAGTTTGTCATTGTCCTATATTTTGTGACCCATATCCTCAGGGAAAACATTTTTTATATATCTCTTTCCTATCCTTCTCCGGTTTCATGGTAGTTAGTCCCTTTATCTACTGTATCTTTCCTACCTCTCCACTCTCTTTTTTTCTCATTTCCACCCTCTTTTTTTAACATTATAAAAGGTAATATGTTTAACTCTCTCTTTCACTCTCCTTTTTTGTCTCTCTCTCTCTTCCTCAGCACAATATCCTCCATCTTGGGGGCGTGGCTGGACCAGTATTCTGAGGACTTCTGGAAGCCTCCAGAGTACAGCTGCCTGCGACGGCTAATCTCCTACCTGCATCTCAACTTCCCAGGATCGGACCTGGAACGCCGCGCCTGCAACCTCCTGACACACTTCCACCGCCGACAGCTCCAGGAGCCCGAGCACGAGTGTAAGATGACCGGCCGACTCCCAGCTGAACTTTTGACCTTTGACCCTGACCCTCAACTTGAGCATGGAGAGTCCAAAGTATTAGTGGAAGTCCACAGATGTTTCCAGTGGTACTCCAAATCAGATGACACTCAATCCCACTGTTAGTCAATCCCTTAGGGAAAGTGTTACAGACAACCAAGAGCGTGTGTGTGTGTGTGTGTGTGTGTGTGTGTGTGTGTGTGTGTGTGTGTGTGTGTGTGTGTGTGTGTGTGTGTGTGTGTGTGTGTGTGTGTGTGTGTGTGTGTGTGTGTGTGTGTGTGTGTGTGTGTGTGTGTGTGAGATGTGGGTGTCAGGAAGCAAAGTCGAACCAACACAGTCAGATGCTCTAGTTTAGTCCAACACATACCTGTATTGTCTTACAATACTTTGATCCACATCTTCCACGAAAGGTATATCTGAGTCTGTGGGCCCTCACTTCCCTACATTAAGTAGTTTCCTTCCTAAACCCAGCCGTGTGTTTCATGTTCTTTTGCTAATGAATGGTGATGTTATCCCTCAGTACTGGACCATGGTGGCTATCCGTTCACGCTACTGGAGGAGAATGGCTACGAGGATGAGCAGCTGGACTTCTTGAACTTTGACCCGGCGGTGGTGGCCGAGCAGTTCACCCTCATGGACGCGGTAGGATGCCAAAACATCTCGAAACTCAGAAAACTTTAGTCCCAAATGCACATATTTGTGAACTAATAACATATAACAACATATCCTAAATAATAATGAACTCTGTCTTTGTTTGAGTTTTCTATGAAATTGTTGTCTATTATTTTCCATCATTTTCCATAGTGGTACTTCATAGTTTGAGTTGCTCTCTCATTGTTTTCACAAATTTCATGTGTATTTTTCCATGCCAGCAAGTCTCCTTGGATTTGATCGAAAATGAAAAATTAAACACTGTAACTGTGTCCTGTTGGAGCCAAGGGGCTTCCTTGACCGGTCTTCAGGGGCTGTTAGATAAGACAGGAAGTGAGGACAGAAGACAGATGGCTTTAGGCCCACACTGCTGTTGAGTTTCCGCTCATAAACAAATGTCACTCCAAAAGCTTTCTTACCGGCATTTATTAGGAGACTTGTGTACAACAGGCAATTTGATCAATTGTCCTCAAAGCCTTTTGAAGTATCTGCCTGTTTCTGATTTCTCCCTAGCTTCTGCATAGGAGTGAAAACAACATGTTAATCTCATCCAAAATACATCTCTGGTTGCAGCAAGAAACCAGGCCTCCATTTTGTTTGTCTTCCTCCAAACCCCCTCTTCTCTACTCCCATTTTTCCTCATAGGAGCTCTTTAAGAAGGTGGTTCCCTACCACTGTCTGGGGAGTATTTGGTCGCAGCGGGACAAGAAGGGCAAGGAACACCTGGCCCCCACCATCCGTGCCACCGTCACCCAGTTCAACTGCGTCACCAACTGTGTCATCGCCACATGCCTGAGCGAGCGCTCGCTGAAACCCACGCAGCGCGCCAAGCTGGTGGAGCGCTGGATCGAAGTGGCCAGGGTGAGACACTGTTGTTAGCAGGAGTTGGTGTGCGATTACATTTGAATTAATAGTCATTTAGCAGACACTCTTAGCCAGAGCAATTTAGTAGTGAGCTCATACATTTTCATACTGATCCCCCATGGGAATCAAACCCACAACCCTGGCGTTGCAAGTGCCATGCTTTACCAACTGAGTCACACGGGTAGAGCATGGTGTCCTTCCCCTTCAGTCCTGCAGAGGTGCAGTTTGTTCTGTGTAGCATGATGATTACAGTACCCATAATACTCTGTTCCAAAGAGTTGGTCTTATTTGAGTAAAACAATTCTGAAGCGTATCTAGTGGTGTTCTGTCACCTTACCAATACATTGGATTTATTTGCCCCTGGTGCTGAAATGAGTCCATTGATATTCATCTGAATATTTACTGTCTTTTTTTCTCTTCAGGAGTGTCGAATCCTGAAGAACTTTTCTTCACTGCGGGCTATCCTCTCTGCTCTGCAGTGCAACCCTGTCCACCGGCTGAAGAGGACATGGGACGAGGTGTCCAGGGAGAACTTCCGCATCTTCCATGAGTTGTCAGAAATCTTCTCTGATGAGAATAATCATTCGCTCAGCAGAGAGCTGCTCATTAAGGTAGGCAGAGAGCTCCTCATTAAGGTAGGTTAATGAGTGTGTGTGTGTGTGTGTGTGTGTTAGTGAAGGAGTACTCCTAGAGGGATGTGACCCCACACAAGGGAACCTATATCACTCCACTGCCTGAAATCAGAGGTCTACTGTAGTCAGAGCAGTGTGTGTGTGTATATATTTTGTTTGCTAATGCTTTATTGATTCTGCGCCCCAAACACAAATGCGCTCTCACACACACACTCTGATTATAGTAGTGCTCTGATTTCAGGCAGTTAGTGATGGGGTTTCCCCTGTGTGAGGTCACACAACTCTAGTGGTACTCCTGCTCTCACACACACACTCTGATTATAGTAGTGCTCTGATTTCAGGCAGTTAGTGATGGGGTTTCCCCTGTGTGAGGTCACACAACTCTAGTGGTACTCCTGCTCTCACACACACACTCTGATTATAGTAGTGCTCTGATTTCAGGCAGTTAGTGATGGGGTTTCCCCTGTGTGAGGTCACACTTAGTTGAAAACTTCTAGTGGTACTCCTGCTCTCACACACACACTCTGATTATAGTAGTGCTCTGATTTCAGGCAGTTAGTGATGGGGTTTCCCCTGTGTGAGGTCACACAACTCTAGTGGTACTCCTGCTCTCACACAGACAGTGTCATCACCCAAGATGAGATGACAGTGTTACACTGCAGTAGATTCATGGTGTAACAGGGTGTTTTCACACACTACCCTGCAGTAGCATCATGGGGTGACTGGGCATGTGCATGCGAGTGTGACGCACCTGGAGACGGAATAAAAGGACACCCTGAAAGCCATTTCCAGCACATAAAAACACAAAGTGAAAAACAAAATATGGGATTTTGTCATCTGGAGTTTCCTATCTTAGTTGAAAATCTTGGTGAGATATTAGGTCATCCTCCCAATGAGAAGAGTTCTTAGCTAACAATGTATTACACTTTGGACACTTGGCAACATGATTCATATAGCCAATCCATTATCAACTGTTATGGAACAGCATAGAACACTACAGAACAGTATAGAACAGAACAGTACAGCAGTATAGAACAGAACAGTACAGCAGTATAGAACAGAATAGTACAGCAGTATAGAACAGAATAGTATAGCAGTATAGAACAGAATATTATAGCAGTATAGAACAGAATAGTATAGCAGTATAGAACAGAACAGTATAGCAGTATAGAACAGAACAGTATAGCAGTATAGAACAGAACAGTATAGCAGTATAGAACAGAACAGTATAGCAGTATAGAACAGAACAGTATAGCAGTATAGAACAGAATAGTAGAACAGTATAGCAGTATAGAACAGAATAGTATAGCAGTATAGAACAGAATAGTACAGCAGTATAGAACAGAATAGTACAGCAGTATAGAACAGAATCGTATAGCAGTATAGAACAGAATCGTATAGCAGTATAGAACAGAATCGTATAGCAGTATAGAACAGAATAGTACAGCGGTATAGAACAGAATAGTACAGCGGTATAGAACAGAATAGTACAGCAGTATAGAACAGAGCAGTATAGAACAGAATAGTATAGCAGTATAGAATAGTATACAGTATAGTATAGAAGTATAGAACAGAATAGTATAGCGGTATAGAACAGAATAGTATAGCGGTATAGAACAGAATAGTATAGCGGTATAGAACAGAATAGTATAGCGGTATAGAACAGAATAGTATAGCGGTATAGAACAGTATAGCAGTAATGAACGGAATAGTATAGCAGTATAGAACAGTACGGAATAGTATAGCAGTATAGAACAGAATAGTATAGCAGTATAGAACAGAATAGTACAGCGGTATAGAACAGAATAGTATAGCAGTATAGAACAGAATAGTACAGCAGTATAGAACAGAATAGTATAGCAGTATAGAACAGAATAGTATAGCAGTATAGAACAGAATAGTATAGCAGTATAGAACAGAATAGTATAGCAGTATAGAACAGAACAGTATAGCAGTATAGAACAGAATAGTATAGCAGTATAGAACAGAATAGTACAGCAGTAGAACAGAATAGAACAGAACAGAACAGTATAGCAGTATAGAACAGAACAGTATAGCAGTATAGAACAGAACAGTATAGCAGTATAGAACAGAACAGTATAGAACAGAACAGTATAGCAGTATAGAACAGAACAGTATAGCAGTATAGAACAGAACAGTATAGAACAGTATAGCAGTATAGAACAGAACAGTATAGCAGTATAGAACAGAACAGTATAGCAGTATAGAACAGTACAGTATAGAACAGTATAGCAGTATAGAACAGAATAGAACAGAATAGTATAGCAGTATAGAACAGAATAGTATAGCAGTATAGAACAGAACAGTATAGCAGTATAGAACAGTATAGCAGTATAGAACAGTATAGCAGTATAGAACAGAATAGTATAGCAGTATAGAACAGAACAGTATAGCAGTATAGAACAGAACAGTATAGCAGTATAGAACAGAACAGTATAGCAGTATAGAACAGAACAGTATAGCAGTATAGAACAGAACAGTATAGCAGTATAGAACAGAACAAGCAGTATAGAACAGAACAGTATAGCAGTATAGAACAGAACAGTATAGCAGTATAGAACAGTATAGCAGTATAGAACAGAATAGTATAGCAGTATAGAACAGAACAGTATAGCAGTATAGAACAGAACAGTATAGCAGTATAGAACAGAACAGTATAGCAGTATAGAACAGAATAGTATAGCAGTATAGAACAGTACAGAACAGTATAGCAGTATAGAACAGTACAGAACAGTACAGCAGTATAGCAGTATAGAACAGAACAGTATAGCAGTATAGAACAGAACAGTATAGCAGTATAGAACAGTATAGCAGTATAGTACAGCAGTATAGAACAGAACAGTATAGCAGTATAGAACAACAGAACAGTATAGCAGTATAGAACAGAACAGTATAGCAGAACATGGTACAGCAGTATAGAACAGAACAGTATAGCAGTATAGAACAACAGAACAGTATAGCAGTATAGAACAGAACAGTATAGCAGAACAAAGAACAGTATAGCAGTATAGAACAGAACAGTACAGAACAGTATAGCAGTATAGAACAGAACAGTATAGCAGTATAGAACAGTATAGCAGTATAGAACAACAGTATAGCAGTATATACAGTATAGCAGTACAGAACAGTATAGCAGTATAGAACAGAACAGTATAGCAGTATAGAACAGAACAGTATAGCAGTATAGAACAGAACAGTATAGCAGTATAGAACAGAACAGTATAGCAGTATAGAACAGAACAGTATAGCAGTATAGAACAGTACAGAACAGTATAGCAGTATAGAACAGAACAGAACAGTAGCAGTATAGAACAGAACAGTATAGCAGTATAGAACAGAAGCAGTATAGAACAGAACAGTATAGCAGTATAGAACAACAGAACAGTATAGCAGTATAGAACAGAACAGTATAGCAGTATAGAACAGAACAGTATAGCAGTATAGAACAGTACAGAACAGTATAGCAGTATAGAACAGTACAGAACAGTATAGCAGTATAGAACATAGAACAGTATAGTATAGAACAGAACAGTATAGCAGTATAGAACAGAACAGTATAGCAGAACAGTATAGCAGTATAGAACAGAACAGTATAGCAGTATAGAACAGAACAGAACAGTACAGTATAGAACAGTATAGCAGTATAGAACAGAACAGTATAGCAGTATAGAACAGAACAGTATAGAACAGTATAGCAGAACAGAACAGTATAGAACAGTATAGAACAGAACAGTATAGCAGTATAGAACAGAACAGTATAGAACAGTATAGAACAGAACAGTATAGCAGTATAGAACAGTACAGAACAGTATAGCAGTATAGAACAGAACAGTATAGCAGTATAGAACAGAACAGTATAGCAGTATAGAACAACAGAACAGTATAGCAGTATAGAACAGAACAGTATAGCAGTATAGAACAGTACAGAACAGTATAGCAGTATAGAACAGAACAGTATAACAGTATAGAACAGAACAGTATAGCAGTATAGAACAGAACAGTATAGCAGTATAGAACAGAACAGTATAGCAGTATAGAACAGAACAGTATAGCAGTATAGAACAGTATAGCAGTATAGAACAGAACAGTATAGCAGTATAGAACAGAACAGTATAGCAGTATAGAACAGAACAGTATAGCAGTATAGAACAGAACAGTATAGCAGTATAGAACAGAACAGTATAGCAGTATAGAACAGTACAGAACAGTAGCAGTATAGAACAGAACAGTATAGCAGTATAGAACAGAACAGTATAGAACAGTACAGAACAGAACATAGCAGTAGAACAGAACAGAACAGTAGAACATAGAACAGTATAGCAGTATAGAACAGAACAGTATAGCAGTATAGAACATACAGAACAGTATAGAACAGTACAGAACAGTATAGCAGTATAGAACAGAACAGTATAGCAGTATAGAACAGAACAGAACAGAACAGAACAGTATAGCAGTATAGAACAGAACAGTATAGCAGTATAGAACAGAACAGTATACAGTATAGAACAGAACAGTATAGCAGTATAGAACAGAACAGTATAGCAGTATAGAACAGAACAGTATAGCAGTATAGAACAGAACATTATAACAGTATAGAACAGAACAGTATAGCAGTATAGAACAGTGTAGCAGTATAGAACAGAACAGTATAGCAGTATAGAACAGTACAGAACAGTATAGCAGTATAGAACAGTAGCAGTATAGAACAGAACAGTATAGCAGTATAGAACAGAACAGTATAGCAGTATAGAACAGTACAGAACAGTATAACAGTATAGAACAGAACAGTATAGCAGTATAGAACAGAACAGTATAGCAGTATAGAACAGAACAGTATAGCAGTATAGAACAGAACAGAACAGTATAGAACAGAACATTATAACAGTATAGAACAGAACAGTATAGCAGTATAGAACAGAACAGTATAACAGTATAGAACAGAACAGTATAGCAGTATAGAACAGTACAGAACAGTACAGCAGTATAGAACAGAACAGAACAGTATAGAACAGAACAGTATAGCAGTATAGAACAGTATAGAACAGAACAGTATAGCAGTATAGAACAGAACAGTATAGCAGTATAGAACAGAACAGTATAGCAGTATAGAACAGAACAGTATAACAGTATAGAACAGAACAGTATAGCAGTATAGAACAACAGAACAGTAACAGTATAGAACAGAACAGTATAACATAGAACAGAACAGTATAGCAGTATAGAACAGTATAGCAGTATAGAACAGAACAGTATAGCAGTATACAGAACAGTATAGCAGTATAGAACAGAACAGAACAGTATAGCAGTATAGAACAGTACAGAACAGTACAGAACAGTATAGAACAGAACAGTATATAGCAACAGAACAGAACAGTATAGCAGTATAGAACAGAACAGTATAGCAGTATAGAACAGAACAGTATAGCAGTAGAACAGAACAGAACAGTATAGAACAGAACAGTATAGAACAGAACAGTAAGCAGTATATAGAACAGAACATTATAACAGTATAGAACAGAACAGTATAGCAGTATAGAACAGTACAGAACAGTATAGCAGTATAGAACAGAACA
Source organism: Oncorhynchus gorbuscha (assembly GCF_021184085.1). Lineage (NCBI taxonomy): Eukaryota > Metazoa > Chordata > Actinopteri > Salmoniformes > Salmonidae > Oncorhynchus > Oncorhynchus gorbuscha. The sequence goes on along the minus strand of NC_060183.1, from coordinate 72,764,715 downwards.
TTATAACAGTATAGAACAGAACAGTATAGCAGTATAGAACAGTACAGAACAGTACAGCAGTATAGAACAGTACAGTACAGTATAGCAGTATAGAACAGTACAGCAGTATAGAACAGAACATTATAACAGTATAGAACAGAACAGTATAGCAGTATAGAACAGTACAGAACAGTATAGCAGTATAGAACAGTACAGAACAGTACAGCAGTATAGAACAGAACCGTATAAAGGTGGTTGTTCTGGTGGGTGGTCTTGACTTGGGTGTGGGGGTGTGACGCTGTGCAGGTGTTATGTAGGGGAGATAGCAACGAAGCCACTTACACACACATAGACATCAAACCCTGACATTCCCCAAATTCCAGAACAAACACACATATACATACGTCAGGGTATCTAGATGGGGGGGGGGTGTAACTTGGGAATATATCTCCCCTGCCTGATACTCTGCAGTAGAATGGGGGAGAGTGTATGTTCACCATTTGATAGCTTGATAAATGATAAGCTCGGTGCACATTCCAGGTAAAAGTGGGTATTCTTTCATTTAATTGAACAGAAACTAGTGTTATCTGATTGCTGAAATAGGGGCTTAGGCTTTAGATCTCACTGTGAATGTTATTCCGTTATTTTTTCTGTTTAGGAAGGCACGTCCAAATTCGCAACCCTGGAAATAAACCCCAAACGAGCCCAGAAGAGACAGCAGCAACCCCGAGACCTGGTAAGGACATTAAGAGAGAGGCAATGTAAGAAAGGAGGGAGGGGAGGGTAAGATGGAGTGGACTTAGAGAGAGACAAAATACTAGAAGGATTGAAGAGGAAGAAAAAAGTAGCTTTTACAAAAATGGAGGATGGCAGGAAAAGCAGAGAGAGATGACATGGAGGATGGCAGGAAAAGCAGAGAGATGACATGGAGGATGACATGAAAAGCAGGAGAGATGGCAGAGAGAGATGACATGAAAAGCAGAGAGAGATGACATGGAGGATGGCATGAAAAAGCAGAGAGAGATGACATGGAGGAAAGCAGAGAGAGATGACATGAAAGCAGGAGAAAGCAGAGAGAGATGACATGGAGGATGGCATGAAAAGCAGAGAGAGATGACATGGAGGATGGCATGAAAAGCAGAGAGAGATGACATGGAGGATGGCAGGAAAAGCAGAGAGAGATGACATGGAGGATGGCATGAAAAGCAGAGAGAGATGACATGGAGGATGGCATGAAAAGCAGAGAGAGATGACATGGAGGATGGCATGAAAAGCAGAGAGAGATGACATGGAGGATGGCATGAAAAGCAGAGAGAGATGACATGAAAAGCAGAGAGAGATGACATGGAGCATGGCAGGAAAAGCAGAGAGAGATGACATGGAGGATGGCATGAAAAGCAGAGAGAGATGACATGGAGGATGGCAGGAAAAAAGCAGAGAGATGACATGGAGGATGGCAGGAAAAGCAGAGAAAAGAGAGATGGGATGACAGGAAAAGCAGAGAGAGATGACATGGAGGATGGCAGGAAAAGCAGAGAGAGATGACATGGAGGATGGCATGAAAAGCAGAGAGAGATGACATGGAGGATGGCATGAAAAGCAGAGAGAGATGACATGGAGGATGGCATGAAAAGCAGAGAGAGAGATGACATGGAGGATGGCTAGAAAAGCAGAGAGAGATGACATGGAGGATGGCTAGAAAAGCAGAGAGAGATGACATGGAGGATGGCATGAAAAGCAGAGAGAGAGATGACATGAAAAGCAGAGAGAGATGACATGGAGGATGGCATGAAAAGCAGAGAGAGATGACATGGAGGATGGCATGAAAAGCAGAGAGAGAGATGACATGGTGAATGGCTAGAAAAGCAGAGAGAGATGACATGGAGGATGGCATGAAAAGCAGAGAGAGATGACATGGAGGATGGCATGAAAAGCAGAGAGAAAGGAGAGAGAGATGACATGAAAAGCAGAGATAGATGACATGAAAACCAGGGAGATGAAGCATGAAGAGAGAGATGACATGTAAAGGATGGCATGAAAAGCAGAGAGAGATGACATGTAAAGCAGAGAGGATGACATGGCAGGGAGAAAGCAGAGAGAGAGATGACATGGAGGCATGAAAAGCAGAGAGAGAGATGACATAAAGCAGAGATAGATGACATGAAAAGCAGGAGAAACAGAGAGAGATGACATGTAAAGCAGGGAGAAACAGAGAGAGATGACATGTAAAGCAGAGAGAGATGATATGAAAAGCAGGGAGATCAGTGACATGAAAAGCAGAGAGAAAGCAGAGAGAGAGATGACATGTAATGACAGGAGAAAGCAGAGAGAGATAATATGAATGGCAGAAAAGCAGAGAGAGATGACATGAAAAGCAGAGAGAGAGATGATATGAAAAGCAGGGAGATCATGACATGAAAAGCAGAGAGAAAGCAGAGAGAGCGATGACATGTAAAGCAGGGAGAAAGCAGAGAGAGAGATGATATGAAAAGCAGAGAGAAAGCAGAGAGAGATGATATGGAGGATGGCATGAAAAGCAGAGAGAGATGACATGAAAATCAGAGAGGGATGACATGGTGGATGGCATGAAAAGCAGAGGGAGATGACATGAAAAGCAGAGAGAGAGATGACATGGAGGATGGCATGAAAAGCAGAGAGAGATGACATGAAAATCAGAGAGGGATGACATGGTGGATGACATGAAAAGCAGAGAGAGAGATGACATGGAGGATGGCATGAAAAGCAGAGAGAGAGATGACATGAAAAGCAGAGAGAGATGACATGGAGGATGGCATGAAAATCAGAGAGAGATGACATGGTGGATGGCATGAAAAGCAGAGAGAGAGATGACATGGAGGATGGCATGAAAAGCAGAGAGAGATGACATGGTGGATGGCATGAAAAGCAGAGGGAGATGACATGGTGAATGGCATGAAAAGCAGAGAGAGAGATGACATGAAAAGCAGAGAGAGATGACATGGAGGATGGCTAGAAAAGCAGAGAGAGATGACATGGTGGATGGCATGAAAAGCAGAGAGAGAGATGACATGGAGGATGGCATGAAAAGCAGAGAGAGAGATGACATGGAGGATGGCATGAAAAGCAGAGAGAGATGACATGAAAATCAGAGAGAGAGATGACATGAAAAGCAGAGAGAGAGATGACATGAAAAGCAGAGAGAGAGATGACATGGAGGATGGCATGAAAAGCAGAGAGAGAGATGACATGGAGGATGGCATGAAAAGCAGAGAGAGAGATGACATGGAGGATGGCATGAAAAGCAGAGAGAGAGATGACATGGAGGATGGCATGAAAAGCAGAGAGAGATGACATGAAAATGGAGAGAGATGACATGAAAAGCAGAGAGAGATGACATGAAAAGCAGAGAGAGAGATGACATGGAGGATGGCATGAAAAGCAGAGAGAGAGATGACATGGAGGATGGCATGAAAAGCAGAGAGAGAGATGACATGGAGGATGGCATGAAAATCAGAGAGAGAGATGACATGAAAATCAGAGAGAGAGATGACATGAAAAGCAGAGAGAGAGATGACATGGAGGATGGCATGAAAAGCAGAGAGAGATGACATGGAGGATGGCATGAAAAGCAGAGAGAGATGACATGGAGGATGGCATGAAAAGCAGAGAGAGATGACATGAAAATCAGAGAGAAAGCAGAGAGAGATGACATGAAAAGCAGAGAGAAAGCAGAGAGAGATGACATGAAAATCCGAGAGAAAGCAGAGAGAGAGGTGACATAGAGGATGGCATGAAAAGCAAAGAGAGATGACATGGAGGATGGCATGAAAAGCAGAGAGAGATGACATGAAAATCAGAGAGAAAGCAGAGAGAGATGACATGAAAAGCAGAGAGATAGATGACATGAAAACCAGGGAGAAAGCAGAGAGAGAGATGACATGAAAAGCAGAGAGAAAGCAGAGAGATAGATGACATGAAGAGCAGGGAGAAAGCAGAGAGAGATGACATGTAAAGCAGAGAGAAAGCAGAGAGAGAGATGACATGTAAAGCAGAGATAGATGACATGAAAAGCAGGGAGAAAGCAGAGAGAGATGACATGTAAAGCAGGGAGAAAGCAGAGAGAGATGACATGTAAAGCAGAGAGAGAGATGATATGTAAAGCAGGGAGAAAGCAGAGAGAGAGATGATATGAAAAGCAGAGAGATAGATGACATGAAAAGCAGGGAGAAAGCAGAGAGAGATGACATGTAAAGCAGAGAGATAGATGACATGTAAAGCAGGGAGAAAGCAGAGAGAGAGATGATATGAAAAGCAGAGAGAAAGCAGAGAGAGATGACATGAAAAGCAGAGATAGATGACAGAAAAGATGGGAGAAAGCAGAGAGAGATGACATGAAAAGCAGGGAGAAAGCAGAGAGAGATGACATATAAAGCAGAGAGAGAGATGATATGAAAAGCAGGGAGAAAGCAGAGAGAGAGATGACATGAAAAGCAGAGAGAAAGCAGAGAGAGAGATGACATGTAAAGCAGAGATAGATGACATGAAAAGCAGGGAGAAAGCAGAGAGAGATGACATGTAAAGCAGGGAGAAAGCAGAGAGAGATAATATGAAAAGCAGAGAGAAAGCAGAGAGAGATGACATGTAAAGCAGAGAGAGAGATAATATGAAAAGCAGAGAGAAAGCAGAGAGAGATGACATGTAAAGCAGAGAGAGAGATGATATGAAAAGCAGGGAGATCAGTGACATGAAAAGCAGAAAGAAAGCAGAGAGAGATGACATGTAAAGCAGGGAGAAAGCAGAGAGAGAGATGATATGAAAAGCAGAGAGAAAGCAGAGAGAGAGATGACATGTAAAGCAGAGATAGATGACATGAAAAGCAGGGAGAAAGCAAGAGAGATGACTTGTAAAGCAGGGAGAAAGCAGAGAGAGATAATATGAAAAGCAGAGAGAAAGCAGAGAGAGATGACATGTAAAGCAGAGAGAGAGATGATATGAAAAGCAGGGAGATCAGTGACATGAAAAGCAGAAAGAAAGCAGAGAGAGAGATGACATGTAAAGCAGGGAGAAAGCAGAGAGAGAGATGACATGTAAAGCAGAGAGAGAGATGACATGTAAAGCAGAGAGAGAAATGACATGAAAAGCAGAGAGAGAGATGACATGTAAAGCAGAGAGGGAGATGATATGTAAAGCAGAGAGAGATGACATGAAAAGCAGAGAGAGATGATATGTAAAGCAGAGAGAGAGAGATGATATGTAAAGCAGAGAGAGAGATGACATGTAAAGCAGAGAGAGATGACATGTAAAGCAGGGAGAAAGCAGAGAGAGAGATGATATGAAAAGCAGAGAGAGAGATGACATGTAAAGCAGGGAGAAAGCAGAGAGAGAGATGACATGTAAAGCAGGGAGAAAGCAGAGAGAGAGATGATATGTAAAGCAGAGAGAGAGATGATATGTAAAGCAGAGAGAGAGCTGACATGTAAAGCAGGGAGAAAGCAGAGAGAGATGATATGTAAAGCAGAGAGAGATGATATGTAAAGCAGAGAGAGAGATGACATGAAAAGCAGAGAGAGAGATGACATGAAAAGCAGAAAGAGAGATGATATGTAAAGCAGAGAGAGAGATGATATGTAAAGCAGAGAGAGAGATGATATGTAAAGCAGAGAGAGAGATGACATGTAAAGCAGGGAGAAAGCAGAGAGAGTGATGACATGAAAAGCAGAGAGATCGATGACATGAAAAGCAGAGAGATAGATGACATGAAAAGCAGAGAGAGAGATGACATGAAAAGCAGGGAGAAAGCAGAGAGATAGATGACATGAAAAGCAGGGAGAAAGCAGAGAGAGATGACATGAAAAGCAGAGAGAAAGCAGAGAGATAGATGATATGAAAAGCAGAGAGAAAGCAGAGAGAGATGACATGAAAAGCAGAGAGAGATGACATGAAAAGCAGGGAGAAAGCAGAGAGAGATGACATGAAAAGCAGAGAGAGATGACATGAAAAGCAGAGAGAGATGACATGGAGGATGACATGAAAAGCAGGGAGAAAGCAGAGAGAGAGATGACATGAAAAGCAGGGAGAAAGCAGAGAGAGAGATGATATGAAAAGCAGGGAGAAAGCAGAGAGAGAGATGACATGAAAAGCAGAGAGAGATGACATGAAAAGCAGAGAGAGAGAGATGACATGAAAAGCAGAGAGAGAGATGACATGAAAAGCAGGGAGAAAGCAGAGAGAGAGATGATATGAAAAGCAGAGAGAAAGCAGAGAGAGAGATGACATGAAAAGCAGAGAGAAAGCAGAGAGAGGATGGCATGAAAAGCAGAGAGAGCAGACAGAGAGATGACATGAAAAGCAGAGAGAGAGATGACATGTAAAGCAGGAGAAAGCAGAGAGAGATGACATGAAAAGCAGAGAAAGCAGAGAGAGAGATGACATGAAAAGCAGAGAGAGAGATGACATGTAAAGCAGGGAGAAAGCAGAGAGAGAGATGATATGTAAAGCAGAGAGAGAGAGATGACATGTAAAGCAGAGAGAGAGATGACATGAAAAGCAGAGAGAGAGATGACATGTAAAGCAGAGAGAGAGATGACATGAAAAGCAGAGAGAGATGACATGTAAAGCAGAGAGAGATGATATGTAAAGCAGAGAGAGATGACATGAAAAGCAGAGGAGATGATATGAAAAGCAGAGAGAGAGATGACATGAAAAGCAGAGGAGAGAGAGATGATATGAAAAAGAGAGAGAGAGATGACATGAAAAGCAGAGAGATGACAGAGATGACATGAAAAGCAGAGAGAGATGACATGTGAAAGCAGGGAGAAAGCAGAGAGAGAGATGACATGAAAAGCAGGGAGAATAACAGAGAGATGATATGAAAAGCAGAGAGAGATGACAGAAAAAAAAGAGAGAGATGACATGTAAAGCAGGGAGAAAGCAGAGAGAGATGACATGAAAAGCAAGAGAAAGCAGAGTGATGACATGAAAAGCAGAGAGATCGATGACATGAAAAGCAGAGAGATAGATGACATGAAAAGCAGGGAGAAAGCAGAGAGATAGATGACATGAAAAAGCATGGGAGAAAGCAGAGAGAGATGACATGAAAAAGAGAGAAAGAGAGATGACATGAAAAGCAGAGAGAGAGAGATGACATGAAAAGCAGAGAGAGAGATGACATGAGAAAGCAGAGAGATGACATGAAAGCAGAGAGAGAGACAGGAGAGATGATATGAAAGAGAGAGAGATGGAGAAAGCAGGAGAAAGCAGAGAGAGATGACATGAAAAGCAGAGAGAGAGATGAAATGAAAAACAGAGAGAAAGCAGAGAGAGAGAGATGACATGTAAAGCAGAGAGATAGAGACAGAGAAAGAAAAGAGAGAAAGCAGAGAGAGATGACATGAAAGCAGGGAGAAAGCAGAGAGAGAGATGACATGAAAGCAGGGAGAAAGCAGAGAGAGAGATGATATGTAAAAGCAGAGAGAGATGACATGTAAAGCAGAGAGAGAGATGACAGAAAGCAGAGAGAGAGATGACATGTAAAGCAGAGAGAGAGAGACAGAGAGAGAGATGACATGAAAAGCAGAGAGAAAGCAGAGAGAGAGATGACATGTAAAGCAGAGAGAGAGATGACATGTAAAGCAGGAGAAAGCAGAGAGAGAGATGACATGTAAAGCAGAGAGTGAGATGATATGAAAAGCAGAGAGAGAGATGACATGGAGAGCAGGGAGAAAGCAGAGAGAGAGATGACATGTAAAGCAGGGAGAAAGCAGAGAGAGATGACATGAAAAGCAGAGAGATAGATGACATGGAGAGCAGGGAGAAAGCAGAGAGAGAGATGACATGAAAAGCAGGGAGAAAGCAGAGAGAGATGACATGAAAAGCAGGGAGAAAGCAGAGAGAGATGACATGTAAAGCAGAGAGAGAGAGACAGAAAAGCAGAGAGAAACAGAGAGAGATGACATGAAAAGCAGGAGAGAGAGAGATGACATGAAAAGCAGAGAGAAAGCAGAGAGAGAGATGACATGAAAAACAGAGAGATAGATGACATGAAAAGCAGAGAGAAAGCAGAGAGAGATGACATGAAAAGCAGGAGAGAACATGTAAAGCAGAGAGAGAGATGACATGAAAAGCAGAGAGAGATGACATGAAAAGCAGAGAGAGAGATGACATGAAAAGCAGGGAGAAAGCAGAGAGATAGATGATATGAAAAGCAGGGAGAAAGCAGAGAGAGAGATGACATGAAAAGCAGAGAGAGATGACATGAAAAGCAGGGAGAAAGCAGAGAGAGATGACATGAAAAGCAGGGAGAAAGCAGAGAGAGAGATGACATGAAAAGCAGGGAGAAAGCAGAGAGAGAGATGACATGAAAAGCAGAGAGAGAGATGACATGAAAAGCAGAGAGAGAGAGATGACATGAAAAGCAGAGAGAGAGATGACATGAAAAGCAGGGAGAAAGCAGAGAGAGAGATGATATGAAAAGCAGGGAGATGAAGCAGAGAGAGAGATGACATGAAAAGCAGGGAGAAAGCAGAGAGAGAGATGAAATGAAAAACAGAGAGAAAGCAGAGAGAGAGAGATGACATGTAAAGCAGAGAGAGAGATGACATGAAAAGCAGAGAGAAAGCAGAGAGAGAGATGACATGTAAAGCAGGGAGAAAGCAGAGAGAGAGATGACATGAAAAGCAGAGAGAAAGCAGAGAGAGAGATGACATGAAAAGCAGAGAGAGAGATGACATGTAAAGCAGAGAGAAAGCAGAGAGAGAGATGATATGTAAAGCAGAGAGAGAGATGATGAGCAGGGAGAAAGCAGAGAGAGTGATGACATGAAAAGCAGAGAGAGATGACATGTAAAGCAGAGAGATAGATGACATGAAAAGCAGAGAGAGAGATGACATGTAAAGCAGAGAGAGAGATGACATGAAAAAAGAGAGAGAGAGATGACATGAAAAGCAGAGAGAGAGATGACATGAAAAGCAGGGAGAAAGCAGAGAGAGATGACAGAAAAGCAGAGAGATGAAGCATGAAAGCAGAGAGAGATGACATGAAAAGCAGGGAGAAAGCAGATAGAGATGACATGGAGGATGGCAGAAAGAGAGAGATGACATGAAAAGCAGAGAGAAAGCAGAGAGAGATGACATGAAAAGCAGAGAGAAAGCAGAGAGATGACATGAAAAGCAGAGAAAGATGACATGGAGGCATGAAAAGCAGAGAGAGATGACATGGAAAGCAGAGAGCAGAGAGATATGTAAAGCAGGGAGAGAGAGATGACATGGAGAGATGACATGAAAAGCAGAGAGAGATGACATGGAGGAAAGCAGAAAAGAGAGATCAGATGACATGAAAAGCAGAGAGATGACATGGAGAGATGAGAGAAAAGCAGAGAGAGATGACATGAAAAGCAGGGAGAAAGCAGAGAGAGAGATGACATGAAAAGCAGAGAGAAAGCAGAGAGAGATGACATGGAAGAGCATGAGAAAGCAGAGAGAGAGATGACATGGTGAATGAGCATGAAAAGCAGAGAGAGATGACATGAAAAGCAGAGAGATGACATGGAGGATGGCATGAAAAGCAGAGAGAGATGACATGAGAGAGAAGCAGAAAAGAGAGAGAGAAACAGAGAGAGATGACATGAAAAGCAGAGAGAGATGACAGTGGATGGCAGAGAAAGCAGAGAGAGAGATGACATGGAGGAGCATGAAAAGCAGAGACAGAGATGATGGCATGAGAAAGCAGAGAGAGAGACATGGAGATGACATGAAAAGCAGAGGAGATGACATGGTGAAACATGAAAAGCAGAGAGACATGGAGATGGCATGAAAAGCAGAGAGAGATGACATGGAGATGACATGAAAAGCAGAGAGAGAGATGACATGAAAAGCAGAGAGAGAGATGACATGAAAAGCAGAGAGAAAGCAGAGAGAGAGATGACATGAAAAAGAGAGAGAAAGCAGAGAGAGAGTGACATGGAGGATGGCATGAAAAGCAGAGAGAGATGACATGGAGGATGGGAGAAAAGCAGAGAGAGATGACATGGAGGATGGCATGAAAAGCAGAGAGAGATGACATGAAAATCAGAGAGAAAGAGAGAGAGATGACATGAAAAGCAGAGAGAGAGATGACATGTAAAGCAGAGAGAGAGATGATATGTAAAGCAGAGAGAGAGATGACATGAAAAGCAGAGAGAGATGATATGTAAAGCAGAGAGAGAGAGATGATATGTAAAGCAGAGAGAGATGACATGTTAAGCAGGGAGAAATCAGAGAGAGAGATGATATGAAAAGCAGAGAGAGAGATGACATGTAAAGCAGGGAGAAAGCAGAGAGAGAGATGACATGAAAAGCAGAGAGAGAGATGACATGTAAAGCAGAGAGTGAGATGATATGTAAAGCAGAGAGAGATGATATGTAAAGCAGAGAGAGAGATGATATGTAAAGCAGAGAGAGAGATGACATGTAAAGCAGAGAGTGAGATGATATGTAAAGCAGAGAGAGATGATATGTAAAGCAGAGAGAGAGATGATATGTAAAGCAGAGAGAGAGATGACATGTAAAGCAGGGAGAAAGCAGAGAGAGAGATGACATGTAAAGCAGGGAGAAAGCAGAGAGAGAGATGATATGTAAAGCAGAGAGAGAGATGATATGTAAAGCAGAGAGAGAGCTGACATGTAAAGCAGGGAGAAAGCAGAGAGAGATGATATGTAAAGCAGAGAGAGATGATATGTAAAGCAGAGAGAGAGATGACATGAAAAGCAGAGAGAGAGATGACATGAAAAGCAGAAAGAGAGATGATATGTAAAGCAGAGAGGGAGAGATGATATGTAAAGCAGAGAGAGAGATGACATGTAAAGCAGGGAGAAAGCAGAGAGAGTGATGACATGAAAAGCAGAGAGATCGATGACATGAAAAGCAGAGAGATAGATGACATGAAAAGCAGAGAGAGAGATGACATGAAAAGCAGAGAGAGAGATGACATGAAAAGCAGGGAGAAAGCAGAAAGATAGATGACATGAAAAGCAGGGAGAAAGCAGAGAGAGAGATGATATGAAAAGCAGAGAGAAAGCAGAGAGAGATGACATGAAAAGCAGAGAGAGATGACATGGAGGATGGCATGAAAAGCAGAGATAGATGACATGAAAAGCAGGGAGAAAGCAGAGAGAGATGACATGGAGGATGGCATGAAAAGCAGAGAGAGATGACATGAAAAGCAGAGAGAAAGCAGAGAGAGATGACATGAAAATCTGAGAGAAAGCAGAGAGAGATGACATGAAAAGCAGAGAAAGATGACATGGAGGATGGCATGAAAAGCAGAGAGAGATGACATGGAGGATGGCATGAAAAGCAGAGAGAGAGATGACATGGAGGATGGCATGAAAAGCAGAGGGAGATGACATGGAGGATGGCATGAAAAGCAGAGAGAGAGATGACATGAAAAGCAGAGAGAGATGACATGGAGGATGGCTAGAAAAGCAGAGAGAGATGACATGGAGGATGGCATGAAATGCAGAGAGAGAGATGACATGGTGAATGGCATGAAAAGCAGAGAGAGATGACATGGAGGATGGCATGAAAAGCAGAGAGAGAGATGACATGGTGAATGGCATGAAAAGCAGAGAGAGATGACATGAAAAGCAGAGAGAGATGACATGGAGGATGGCATGAAAAGCAGAGAGAGATGACATGGAGGATGGCATGAAAAGCAGAGAGAGATGACATGGAGGATGGCATGAAAAGCAGAGAGAGATGACATGGTGGATGGCATGAAAAGCAGAGAGAGAGATGACATGGAGGATGGCATGAAAAGCAGAGAGAGATGACATGGTGGATGGCATGAAAAGCAGAGAGAGAGGTGACATGGTGGATGGCATGAAAAGCAGAGGGAGATGACATGGTGAATGACATGAAAAGCAGAGAGAGATGACATGGAGGATGGCATGAAAAGCAGAGAGAGATGACATGGAGGATGGCATGAAAAGCAGAGAGAGAGATGACATGAAAAGCAGAGAGAGAGATGACATGAAAAGCAGAGAGAAAGCAGAGAGAGATGACATGAAAATCCGAGAGAAAGCAGAGAGAGAGGTGACATGGAGGATGGCATGAAAAGCAGAGAGAGATGACATGGAGGATGGCATGAAAAGCAGAGAGAGATGACATGGAGGATGGCATGAAAAGCAGAGAGATAGATGACGTGAAAACCAGGGAGAAAACAGAGAGAGATGACATGAAAAGCAGAGAGATAGATGACATGAAAACCAGGGAGAAAGCAGAGAGAGATGACATGAAAAGCAGAGAGATAGATGACATGGAGAGCAGGGAGAAAGCAGAGAGAGAGATGACATGAAAAGCAGGGAGAAAGCAGAGAGAGATGACATGAAAAGCAGAGAGAAAGCAGAGAGATAGATGACATGAAAAGCAGAGAGAGAGATGACATGAAAAGCAGAGAGAAAGCAGAGAGATGGATGACATGAAAAGCAGAGAGATAGATGACATGAAAAGCAGAGAGAAAGCAGAGAGATGGATGACATGAAAAGCAGGGAGAAAGCAGAGAGTGATGACATGAAAAGCAGAGAGATCGATGACATGAAAAGCAGAGAGAAAGCAGAGAGATAGATGACATGAAAAGCAGGGAGAAAGCAGAGAGAGAGATGATATGAAAAGCAGGGAGAAAGCAGAGAGAGATGACATGAAAAGCAGAGAGAGAGATGACATGAAAAGCAGAGAGAGAGAGATGACATGAAAAGCAGAGAGAGAGATGACATGAAAAGCAGGGAGAAAGCAGAGAGAGAGATGATATGAAAAGCAGGGAGAAAGCAGAGAGAGAGATGACATGAAAAGCAGGGAGAAAGGAGAGAGAGAGATTAAATGAAAAACAGAGAGAAAGCAGAGAGAGAGAGATGACATGTAAAGCAGAGAGATAGATGACATGAAAAGCAGAGAGAAAGCAGAGAGAGAGATGACATGTAAAGCAGGGAGAAAGCAGAGAGAGAGATGATATGTAAAGCAGAGAGAGAGAGATGATATGTAAAGCAGAGAGAGAGATGACATGTAAAGCAGAGAGAGAGATGACATGTAAAGCAGGGAGAAAGCAGAGAGAGAGAGATATGAAAAGCAGAGAGAGAGATGACATAAAGCAGGGAGAAAGCAGAGAGAGATGACATGTAAAGCAGAGAGTGAGATGATATGTAAAGCAGAGAGAGATGATAGTAAAGCAGAGAGAGAGATGATATGTAAAGCAGAGAGAGAGATGACATGTAAAGCAGGAGAAAGCAGAGAGAGAGATGACATGTAAAGCAGAGAGAGAGATGACATGTAAAGCAGAGAGAAAGCAGAGAGAGAGATGATATGTAAAGCAGAGAGAGATGATATGTAAAGCAGAGAGAGATGATATGTAAAGCAGAGAGAGAGATGACATGTAAAGCAGGGAGAAAGCAGAGAGAGAGATGACATGTAAAGCAGGGAGAAAGCAGAGAGAGATGACATGTAAAGCAGGAGAAAGCAGAGAGAGATGACATGTAAAGCAGGGATAAAGCAGAGAGAGATGATATGTAAAGCAGAGAGAGAGATGACAGAAACAAGAGAGAGAGATGATATGTAAAGCAGAGAGAGAGAGAGATAAAAAGCAGAGAGAGATGACATGTAAAGCAGAGAGAGAGATGACAGTAAAGAGGGAGAAAGCAGAGAGAGAGATGATATGAAAAGCAGAGAGAGAGATGACATAAAGAGGAGAAAGCAGAGAGAGAGATGACATGTAAAGCAGGAGAAAGCAGAGAGAGAGATGACATGTAAAGCAGGAGAAAACAGAGAGAGATGACAGAAAGCAGAGAGAAAAACAGAGAGATGATATGTAAAGCAGAGAGAGAGCTGACAAAAGCAGGAGAAAGCAGAGAGAGAGATGATATGTAAAGCAGAGAGAGAGATGATAGAAAGAGAGAGAGATGACATGAAAAGCAGAGAGAGAGATGATATGTAAAGCAGAGAGAGAGAGATGATATGTAAAGCAGAGAGAGATGACATGTAAAAGCAGAGAGAGAGATGACATGTAAAGCAGGAGAAAGCAGAGAGAGAGATGATATGAAAAGCAGAGAGAGAGATGACATGTAAAACAGGAGAAAGCAGAGAGAGAGATGACATGTAAAGCAGAGAGAAAGAGAGAGAGAGATGACATGTAAAACAGAGGAGAAAGCAGAGAGAGAGATGACATGTAAAGCAGGGAGAAAAAGAGAGAGATGATAACAAAGCAGAGAGAGATGATATGTAAAGCAGAGAGAGATGATATGTAAAGCAGAGAGAGAGATGACATGAAAAGCAGAGAGAGAGATGATATGTAAAGCAGAGAGAGAGAGATGATATGTAAAGCAGAGAGAGATGACATGTAAAACAGAGAGAGAGATGACATGTAAAGCAGGAGAAAGCAGAGAGAGAGATGATATGAAAAGCAGAGAGAGAGATGACATGTAAAGCAGAGAGAGAGAGATGATATGTAAAGCAGAGAGAGATGACATGTAAAGCAGAGAGAGAGATGACATGTAAAGCAGAGGAGAAAGCAGAGAGAGAGATGATATGAAAAGAGAGAGAGATGACATGTAAAGCAGAGAGAGAGAGAGATGATATGTAAAGCAGAGAGAGAGATGACATGTAAAGCAGAGAGAGAGATGACATGAAAAGCAGAGAGAGAGATGATATGTAAAGCAGAGAGAGAGATGATATGTAAAGCAGAGAGAGATGACATGTAAAGCAGAGAGAGAGATGACATGTAAAGCAGGAGAAAGCAGAGAGAGAGATGATATGAAAAGCAGAGAGAGAGATGACATGTAAAGCAGAGAGAGAGATGATATGTAAAGCAGAGAGAGATGACATGTAAAGCAGAGAGAGAGATGACATGTAAAGCAGGAGAAAGCAGAGAGAGAGATGATATGAAAAGCAGAGAGAAAGCAGAGAGATAGATGACATGTAAAGCAGAGAGAGCAAAGAGAGATGATATGAAAAGCAGAGAGAAAGCAGAGAGAGAGATGATATGAAAAGCAGGAGAAAGCAGAGAGAGAGATGACATGTAAAGCAGGAGAAAGCAGAGAGAGAGATGATATGAAAAGCAGAGAGAAAGCAGAGAGATAGATGACATGTAAAGCAGGGAGAAAGCAGAGAGAGAGATGATGAACAAGCAGAGAGAGAGATGACATGTAAAGCAGAGAGAGACAGACATGTAAAGCAGGGAGAAAGCAGAGAGAGAGATGATATGAAAAGCAGAGAGAGAGAGATGTAAAGCAGGAGAAAGCAGAGAGAGATGACATGTAAAGCAGAGAGTGAGATGATATGTAAAGCAGAGAGAGATGATATGTAAAGCAGAGAGAGATGATATGAAAAGCAGAGAGAGAGATGACATGTAAAGCAGGGAGAAAGCAGAGAGAGATGACATGTAAAGCAGAGAGAGATGACATGTAAAGCAGGGAGAAAGCAGAGAGAGAGATGATATGTAAAGCAGAGAGAGATGATAAACAGAGAGAGAGATGATATGTAAAGCAGAGAGAGATGACATGTAAAGCAGGGAGAAAGCAGAGAGAGAGATGACATGTAAAGCAGGGAGAAAGCAGAGAGAGATGACATGTAAAGCAGGGAGAAAGCAGAGAGAGAGATGATGAGAGAAGCAGGGATAAAGCAGAGAGAGAGATGATATGTAAAGCAGAGAGAGAGATGACATGAAAAGCAGAGAGAGAGATGATATGTAAAGCAGAGAGAGAGAGATGATATGTAAAGCAGAGAGAGATGACATGAAAAAGCAGAGAGAGAGATGACATGTAAAGCAGGAGAAAGCAGAGAGAGAGATGATATGAAAAGCAGAGAGAGAGATGACATGTAAAGCAGGGAGAAAGCAGAGAGAGAGATGACATGTAAAGCAGGAGAAAGCAGAGAGAGATGACATGTAAAGCAGGGAGAAAGCAGAGAGAGAGATGACATGTAAAGCAGGGAGAAAGCAGAGAGAGAGATGATATGTAAAAGAGAGAGAGCTGACATGTAAAGCAGGAGAAAGCAGAGAGAGATGATATGTAAAGCAGAGAGAGATGATATGTAAAGCAGAGAGAGAGATGACATGAAAAGCAGAGAGAGAGATGATATGTAAAGAGAGAGAGAGATGATATGTAAAGCAGAGAGAGATGACATGTAAAGCAGAGAGAGATGACATGTAAAGCAGGGAGAAAGCAGAGAGAGAGATGATATGAAAAGCAGAGAGAGAGATGACATGTAAAGCAGGAGACAGAGAGAGATGACATGAAAGCAGGGAGAAAGCAGAGAGAGAGATGACATAAAGCAGGAGAAAGCAGAGAGAGATGACATGTAAAGCAGGGAGAAGCAGAGAGAGAGAGATGATATGTAAAGCATAGAAAGCAGAGAGAGAGAGATGATATGTAAAGCAAGAGAGAGAGATGACATGAAAAGCAGCAGAGAGAGATGATATGTAAAGCAGAGAGAGAGATGATATGTAAAGCAGAGAGAGATGACATGTAAAGCAGAGAGAGAGATGACATGTAAAGCAGGAGAAAGCAGAGAGAGAGATGATATGAAAAGCAGAGAGAGAGATGACATAAAGCAGAGAGAGAGAGATGATATGTAAAGCAGAGAGAGATGACATGTAAAGCAGAGAGAGAGATGACATGTAAAGACAGGAGAAAGCAGAGAGAGATGATATGAAAAGCAGAGAGAGAGATGACATGTAAAGCAGAGAGAGAGAGATGATATGTAAAGCAGAGAGAGATGACATGTAAAGCAGAGAGAGAGATGACATGTAAAGCAGGAGAAAAGCAGAGAGAGATGAGATGAAAAGCAGAGAGAGATGACATGTAAAGCAGGGAGAAAGCAGAGAGAGATGACATGTAAAGCAGGGAGAAAGCAGAGAGAGAGATGACATGTAAAGCAGGGAGAAAGCAGAGAGAGAGATGACATGTAAAGCAGGGAGAAAGCAGAGAGAGAGATGATATGTAAAGCAGAGAGAGATGATATGTAAAGCAGCAGAGAGAGATATGTAAACAGAGAGAGAGATGACATGAAAAGCAGAGAGAGAGATGATATGTAAAGCAGAGAGAGAAGAGCAGAGAGAGAGATGACATGTAAAGCAGAGAGAGAGATGACATGTAAAGCAGAGAGAGACAGCAGAGAGAGATGAGATGAAAAGCAGAGAGAGAGAGATGATATGTAAAGCAGAGAGAGATGACATGAAAAGCAGAGAGAGAGATGATATGTAAAGCAGAGAGAGAGATGATATGTAAAGCAGAGAGAGATGACATGTAAAGCAGAGAGAGAGATGACATGTAAAGCAGGGAGAAAGCAGAGAGAGAGATGACATGTAAAGCAGAGAGAGAGATGATATGAAAAGCAGAGAGAGATGACATGTAAAAGCAGAGAGAGAGATGACATGTAAAACAGGAGAAAGCAGAGAGAGAGATGATATGAAAAGCAGAGAGAGAGATGACATGTAAAGAAACAGAGAGAGAGATGATATGTAAAGCAGAGAGAGATGACATGTAAAGCAGAGAGAGAGATGACATGAAAAGCAGAGAGAGAGATGATATGTAAAGCAGAGAGAGAGATGATATGTAAAGCAGAGAGAGATGATATGTAAAGCAGAGAGAGATGACATGTAAAGCAGAGAGAGATGACATGTAAAGCAGGAGAAAGCAGAGAGAGATGATATGAAAAGCAGAGAGAGATGACATGTAAAGCAGAGAGAGAGAGATGATATGTAAAGCAGAGAGAGATGACATGTAAAGCAGGAGAAAGCAGAGAAGATGATATGAAAAGCAGAGAGAGAGATGACATGTAAAGCAGAGAGAGATGATATGTAAAGCAGAGAGAGAGATGACATGTAAAGCAGAGAGAGAGATGACATGAAAAGCAGAGAGAGAGATGATATGTAAAGCAGAGAGAGAGATGATAAAAGCAGAGAGAGATGACATGTAAAGCAGAGAGAGAGATGACATGTAAAGCAGGAGAAAGCAGAGAGAGATGATATGAAAAGCAGAGAGAGAGATGACATGTAAAGCACAGAGAGAGATGATATGTAAAGCAGAGAGAGATGACATGAAAGCAGAGAGAGAGATGACATGTAAAGCAGAGGAGAAAGCAGAGAGAGAGATGATATGAAAAGCAGAGAGAGAGATGACATGTAAAGCAGGGAGAAAGCAGAGAGAGAGATGACATGTAAAGCAGGAGAAAGCAGAGAGAGAGATGACATGAAAAGCAGGAGAAAGCAGAGAGAGATGACATGTAAAGCAGGAGAAAGCAGAGAGAGAGATGACATGTAAAAGGGAGCAGAGAGAGAGATGACATGTAAAGCAGGGAGAAAGCAGAGAGAGAGATGATATGAAAGCAGAGAGAGAGCTGACATGTAAAGCAGGGAGAAAGCAGAGAGAGAGAGATATGTAAAGCAGAGAGAGAGATGATATGTAAAACAGAGAGAGATGACATGAAAAGCAGAGAGAGATGAATGTAAAGCAGAGAGAGAGAGAGATAAAGCAGAGAGAGATGACAGAAAAGCAGAGAGAGATGACATGTAAAGCAGGGAGAAAGCAGAGAGAGAGATGATATGAAAAGCAGAGAGAGAGATGACATGTAAAGCAGGAGAAAGCAGAGAGAGAGATGACATGTAAAGCAGAGAGAAAGCAGAGAGAGAGATGACATGAAAAGCAGGGAGAAAGCAGAGAGAGAGATGACATGTAAAGCAGGAGAAAGCAGAGAGAGAGATGATATGTAAAGCAGAGAGAGATGATATGTAAAGCAGAGAGAGATGATATGTAAAGCAGAGAGAGAGATGACATGAAAAGCAGAGAGAGATGATATGTAAAGCAGAGAGAGAGATGATATGTAAAGCAGAGAGATGAAAGTAAAGCAGAGAGAGAGATGACATGTAAAGCAGGAGAAAGCAGAGAGAGAGATGATATGAAAAGCAGAGAGAGAGATGACATGTAAAGCAGAGAGAGAGATGATATGTAAAGCAGAGAGAGATGACATGTAAAGCAGAGAGAGAGATGACATGTAAAGCAGGGAGAAAGCAGAGAGAGAGATGACATGAAAAGCAGGGAGAAAGCAGAGAGAGAGATGACATGTAAAGCAGGGAGAAAGCAGAGAGAGAGATGACATGTAAAGCAGGAGAAAGCAGAGAGAGAGATGATATGTAAAAAGCAGAGAGAGATGTAAAGCAGAGAGAGAGATGATATGTAAAGCAGAGAGAGAGATGACATGAAAAGCAGAGAGAGATGATATGTAACAGAGAGAGAGATGATATGTAAAGCAGAGAGAGATGACATGTAAAGCAGAGAGAGAGATGACATGTAAAGCAGGGAGAAAGCAGAGAGAGATGATATGAAAAGCAGAGAGAGATGACATGTAAAGAGAGAGAGAGATGATATGTAAAGCAGAGAGAGATGACATGTAAAGCAGAGAGAGAGATGACATGTAAAGCAGGAGAAAGCAGAGAGAGAGAGAGATGAAAAGCAGAGAGAGATGACATGTAAAGCAGAGAGAGAGATGATATGTAAACAGAGAGAGAGATGACATGTAAAGCAGAGAGAGATGACATGAAAAGCAGAGAGAGAGATGATATGTAAAGCAGAGAGAGAGATGATATGTAAAGCAGAGAGAGATGATATGTAAAGCAGAGAGAGATGACATGTAAAAGCAGAGAGAGATGACATGTAAAGCAGGGAGAAAGCAGAGAGAGATGATATGAAAACAGAGAGAGAGATGACATGTAAAGCAGAGAGAGAGAGATGATATGTAAAGCAGAGAGAGATGACATGTAAAGCAGGAGAAAGCAAGAGATGATATGAAAAGCAGAGAGAGAGATGACATGTAAAGCAGAGAGAGAGATGGAGGATGGCAGAGAGAAGATGACAGTAAAGCAGAGAGAGATGACATGAAAAGCAGAGAGAGAGATGATATGTAAAGCAGAGAGAGAGATGATATGTAAAGCAGAGAGAGATGACATGTAAAGCAGAGAGAGAGATGACATGAAAAGCAGGGAGAAAGCAGAGAGATGATATGAAAAGCAGAGAGAGAGATGACATGAAAAGCAGAGAGAGATGATATGTAAAGCAGAGACAGATGACATGAAAAGCAGAGAGAGATGACATGTAAAGCAGGGAGAAATGGAGATGATATGAAAAGCAGAGAGAGAGATGACATGTAAAGCAGGAGAAAGCATGAGATGACATGTAAAGCAGGAGAAAGCAGAGAGAGATGACATGTAAAGCAGGAGAAAGCAGAGAGAGAGATGACATGTAAAGCAGGGAGAAAGCAGAGAGAGAGATGACATGTAAAGCAGAGAGATAAAAAGCAGAGAGAGATGACATGTAAAGCAGAGAAAGCAGAGAGAGAGATGATATGTAAAGCAGAGAGAGAGAGCTGACATGTGAGAAAGCAGAGAGAGATGATATGTAAAGCAGAGAGAGAGATGATATGTAAAGCAGAGAGAGAGAGATGACATGAAAAGCAGAGAGAGAGATGATATGTAAAGCAGAGAGAGAGAGATGTAAAGCAGAGAGAGAGATGACATGAAAAGCAGAGAGAGAGATGACATGTAAACAGGGAGAAAGCAGAGAGAGAGATGATATGAAAAGCAGAGAGAGAGATGACATGTAAAGCAGGAGAAAGCAGAGAGAGAGATGACATGTAAAGCAGGAGAAAGCAGAGAGAGATGACATGTAAAGCAGGAGAAAGCAGAGAGAGATGACATGTAAAGCAGGGAGAAAGCAGAGAGAGAGATGATATAAAGCAGAGAGAGATGATATGTAAAGCAGAGAGAGAGATGATATGTAAAGCAGAGAGAGAGATGACATGAAAAGCAGAAAGAGAGATATGTAAACATGTAAAGCAGAGAGAGATGATGTAAAGCAGAGAGAGATGACATGGAAAGCAGGGAAAAGCAGAGAGAGATGACATGAAAAGCAGAGAGAGAGATGACATGTAAAGCAGAGAGAGAGAGATGATAAAAGCAGAGAGAGATGACATGTAAAGCAGAGAGAGAGATGACATGTAAAGCAGGGAGAAAGCAGAGAGAGAGATGATATGAAAAGCAGAGAGAGAGATGACATGTAAAGCAGAGAGAGAGAGATGATATGTAAAGCAGAGAGAGATGACATGAAAAGCAGAGAGAGAGATGACATGAAAAGCAGAGAGAGAGATGTAAAGCAGAGAGAGAGATGATATGTAAAGCAGAGAGAGATGACATGTGGAGATGATAAAGCAGGGAGAAAGCAGAGAGAGAGATGAAAAGCAGAGAGAGAGATGACATGTAAAGCAGAGAGAGAGAGATGATATGTAAAGCAGAGAGAGAGATGACATGTAAAGCAGAGAGAGAGATGACATGAGAAAGCAGAGAGAGAGATGATATGAAAAGCAGAGAGAAAGCAGAGAGATAGATGACATGTAAAAGCAGGAGAAAGCAGAGAGAGATGATGAAACACAGAAGCAGGAGAAAGCAGAGAGAGAGATGACATGTAAAGCAGGAGAAAGACAGAGAGAGAGATGACATGAAAAGCAGAGAGAAAGCAGAGAGAGATGACATGTAAAGCAGGAGAAAGCAGAGAGAGATGATATGAAAGCAGAGAGAGATGACATGTAAAGCAGAGAGAGAGATGACATGTAAAGCAGGAGAAAGCAGAGAGATGATGAAAAGCAGAGAGAGAGAGATGTAAAGCAGGAGAAGCAGAGAGAGATGACATAAAGCAGAGAGTGAGATGATAGAAAGAGAGAGATGACATGTAAAGCAGAGATGAGAAAGCAGAGAGAGAGATGACATGTAAAGCAGGAGAAAGCAGAGAGAGAGATGACATGTAAGATGACATGTAAAGCAGGAGAAAGCAGAGAGAGAGATGATATGTAAAGCAGAGAGATGAAATGCAGAGAGAGAGAGATATGAAAAGAGAGAGAGATGACATGTAAAGCAGGGAGAAAGCAGAGAGAGAGATGACATGTAAAGCAGGAGAAAGCAGAGAGAGATGACATGTAAAAGCAGAGAGAGAGATGACATAAAGCAGGGATAAAGCAGAGAGAGATGATAGTAAAGCAGAGAGAGAGATGACATGAAAAGCAGAGAGAGAGATGATATGTAAAGCAGAGAGAGAGATGATATGTAAAGCAGAGAGAGATGACATGTAAAGCAGAGAGAGAGATGACATGTAAAGCAGGAGAAAGCAGAGAGAGATGACATGAAAAGCAGAGAGAGAGAGACATGTAAAGCAGGGAGAAAGCAGAGAGAGATGACATGTAAAGCAGGGAGAAAGCAGAGAGAGAGATGACATGTAAAGCAGGGAGAAAGCAGAGAGAGAGATGACATGTAAAGCAGGGAGAAAGCAGAGAGAGATGATATGAAAGCAGAGAAGAGCTGACATGTAAAGCAGGAGAAAGCAGAGAGAGATGATATGTAAAGCAGAGAGAGAGATGATATAAAGCAGAGAGAAGAGACATGAAAAGCAGAGAGAGAGATGATATGTAAAGCAGAGAGAGAGAGATGATATGTAAAGCAGAGAGAGATGACATGTAAAGCAGAGAGAGAGATGACATGTAAAGCAGGAGAAAGCAGAGAGAGAGATGATATGAAAAGCAGAGAGAGATGACATGTAAAGCAGGGAGAAAGCAGAGAGAGAGATGACATGTAAAGCAGGAGAAAGCAGAGAGAGATGACATGTAAAGCAGGGAGAAAGCAGAGAGAGAGATGACATGAAAAGAGAGAGAGATGATATGTAAAGCAGAGAGAGAGATGTAAACATGTAAAGCAGAGATGACATGAAAAGCAGAGAGAGAGAGATGTAAACAGAGAGAGATGAAAGCAGAGAGAGATGACATGTAAAGCAGAGAGAGATGACATGAAAGCATGGGAGAAAGCAGAGAGAGAGATGATGAAAAGCAGAGAGAGAGATGACATGTAAAACAGAGAGAGAGAGATGATATGTAAAGAGAGATGACATGTAAAGCAGAGAGAGATGACATGTAAAGCAGGAGAAAGCAGAGAGATGATATGAAAAGCAGAGAGAGATGACATGTAAAGCATGTAAAGCAGAGAGAGAGATGACATAAAGCAGAGAAACAGAGAGGACATGAAAAGCAGAGAGAGAGATGATATGAAAAGCAGAGAGAGAGATGACATGTAAAGCAGAGAGAGATGATATGTAAAGCAGAGAGAGATGACATGTAAAGCAGAGAGAGAGATGACATGTAAAGCAGAGAGAGAGATGACATGAAAGCAGAGAGAGAGATGACATGAAAAGCAGAGAGAGAGATGATATGTAAAGCAGAGAGAGAGATGATATGTAAAGCAGAGAGAGATGATATGTAAAGCAGAGAGAGAGATGATATGTAAAGCAGAGAGATGACATGTAAAGCAGAGAGAGAGATGACATGAAAAGCAGAGAGAGAGATGATATGTAAAGCAGAGAGAGAGATGATATGTAAAGCAGAGAGAGATAAAGCAGAGAGATGACATGTAAAGCAGGAGAGATGAGATGTAAAGCAGGGAGAAAGCAGAGAGAGATGATATGAAAAGCAGAGAGAGAGATGACATGTAAAGCAGAGAGAGAGAGATGATATGTAAACAGAGAGAGATGACATGTAAAGCAGGGAGAAAGCAGAGAATGAGATGATATGAAAAGCAGAGAGAGATGACAGAGAGATGATATGTAAAGCAGAGAGAGAGATGACATGAAAAGCAGAGAGAGATGACATGAAAAGCAGAGAGAGATGATATGTAAAGCAGAGAGAGAGATGATATGTAAAGCAGAGAGAGATGACATGTAAAGCAGAGAGAGAGATGACATGTAAAGCAGGGAGAAAAAGAGAGAGAGATATGAAAAGCAGAGAGAGATGACATGTAAAGCAGAGAGAGAGAGATGAAAGCAGAGAGAGAGATGACATGTAAAGCAGAGAGAAATGACATGAAAAGCAGGGAGAAAGCAGAGATGAGATGAATGAAAAGCAGAGAGAAAGCAGAGAGATAGATGACATAAAGCAGGAGAAAGCAGAGAGAGAGATGATATGAAAAGCAGAGAGAGAGATGACATGTAAAGCAGAGAGAGAGATGATATGTAAAGCAGAGAGAGATGACATAAAGCAGAGAGAGAGATGACATGTAAAGCAGAGAAAGCAGAGAGAGAGATGATATGAAAAGCAGAGAGAGAGATGACATGTAAAGCAGGGAGAAAGCAGAGAGAGATGACATGTAAAGCAGGGAGAAAGCAGAGAGAGATGACATGAAAGCAGGAGAAAGCAGAGAGAGATGACATGTAAAGCAGGGAGAAAGCAGAGAGAGATATGTAAAGCAGAGAGAGATGATATGTAAAGCAGAGAGAGAGAGATGATATGTAAAGCAGAGAGATGACATGAAAAGCAGAGAGAGAGATGATATGTAAAGCAGGAGAAAGCAGAGAGAGATGAGATGAAAAGCAGAGAGAGAGATGACATGTAAAGCAGAGAGAGAGAGAGATGATATGTAAAGCAGAGAGATGACATGTAAAGCAGAGAGAGAGATGACATGTAAAGCAGGGAGAAAGCAGAGAGAGATGATATGAAAAGCAGAGAGATGATGTAAAGCAGAGAGAGAGATGATATGTAAAGCAGAGAGAGAGATGAGAAAGCAGAGAGAGATGACATGTAAAGCAGGGAGAAAGCAGAGAGAGAGAGAGAAAAGCAGAGAGAGAGATGACATGTAAAGCAGAGAGAGAGAGATGATATGTAAAGCAGAGAGAGAGATGACATGTAAAGCAGAGAGAGATGATATGTAAAGCAGAGAGAGAGATGATATGTAAAGCAGAGAGAGAGATGATGTAAAGCAGAGAGAGATGATATGTAAAGCAGAGAGAGATGACATGTAAAGCAGAGAGAGAGATGACATGTAAAGCAGGGAGAAAGCAGAGAGAGATGATATGAAAAGCAGAGAGAGAGATGACATGTAAAGCAGAGAGAGAGAGATGATATGTAAAGCAGAGAGAGAGATGACATGTAAAGCAGAGAGAGAGATGACATGAAAAGCAGAGAGAGAGATGATAGAAAGAGAGAGTAAAGCAGAGAGAGATGATATAAAGCAGAGAGAGATGACATGTAAAGCAGAGAGAGAGATGACATGTAAAGCAGGGAGAAGCAGAGAGAGAGATGATATGAAAAGCAGAGAGAGAGATGACATGTAAAGCAGAGAGAGAGATGATATGTAAAGCAGAGAGAGATGACATGTAAAGCAGGGAGAAAGCAGAGAGAGAGATGACATGAAAAGCAGAGAGAGAGATGACATGTAAAGCAGAGAGAGAGATGATATGTAAAGCAGAGATGACATGTAAAGCAGAGAGAGAGATGACATGAAAAGCAGAGAGAGAGATGATATGTAAAGCAGAGAGAGAGATGATATGTAAAGCAGAGAGAGATGACATGTAAAGCAGAGAGAGAGATGACATGTAAAGCAGGGAGAAAGCAGAGAGAGAGATGATATGAAAAGCAGAGAGAGAGATGACATAAAGCATAGAGAGAGAGACATGTAAAGCAGAGAGAGATGAGAAAGCAGAGAGAGATGATGAAAGCAGGAGAAAGCAGAGAGAGAGAGATATGAAAAGCAGAGAGAGAGATGACATAAAGCAGGGAGAAAGCAGAGAGAGAGATGACATGTAAAGCAGGGAGAAAGCAGAGAGAGAGATGACATGTAAAGCAGGGAGAAAGCAGAGAGAGAGATGACATGTAAAGCAGGAGAAAGCAGAGAGAGAGATGACATGTAAAGCAGGAGAAAGCAGAGAGAGATGACATAAAGCAGGGAGAAAGCAGAGAGAGAGATGATATGTAAAGCAGAGAGAGAGATGACATGTAAAGCAGGGAGAAAGCAGAGAGAGATGACATGTAAAGCAGAGAGATGATATGTAAAGCAGAGAGAGATGACATGAAAAGCAGAGAGAGAGATGATATGTAAAGCAGAGAGAGAGAGATGATATGTAAAGCAGAGAGAGATGACATGAAAAGCAGAGAGAGATGACATGTAAAGCAGGGAGAAAGCAGAGAGAGAGATGATATGAAAAGCAGAGAGAGATGACATAAAGCAGGGAGAAAGCAGAGAGAGAGATGACATGTAAAGCAGGGAGAAAGCAGAGAGAGAGATGACATGTAAAGCAGGAGAAAGCAGAGAGAGAGATGACATGTAAAGCAGGGAGAAAGAGAGAGAGATGATATGTAAAGCAGAGAGATGATATGAAAGCAGAGAGAGAGATGATATGAAAAGCAGAGAGAGAGAGACATGTAAAGCAGAGAGAGAGATGACATGAAAAGCAGAGAGAGAGATGATATGTAAAGCAGAGAGAGAGATGATATGTAAAGCAGAGAGAGATGATATGTAAAGCAGAGAGAGATGACATGTAAAGCAGAGAGAGATGACATGTAAAGCAGGAGAAAGCAGAGAGAGAGATGATATGAAAAGCAGAGAGAGAGATGACATGTAAAGCAGAGAGAGAGAGATGATATGTAAAGCAGAGAGAGATGACATGTAAAGCAGGGAGAAAGCAGAGAGAGAGATGATATGAAAAGCAGAGAGAGAGATGACATGTAAAGCAGAGAGAGAGATGATATGTAAAGCAGAGAGAGAGATGACATGAAAAGCAGAGAGAGAGATGACATGAAAAGCAGAGAGAGAGATGATATGTAAAGCAGAGAGAGAGATGATATGTAAAGCAGAGAGAGATGACATGTAAAGCAGAGAGAGAGATGACATGTAAAGCAGGGAGAAAGCAGAGAGAGAGATGATATGAAAAGCAGAGAGAGAGATGACATGTAAAGCATAGAGAGAGAGATGATATGTAAAGCAGAGAGAGATGACATGTAAAGCAGAGAGAGAGATGACATGTAAAGCAGGGAGAAAGCAGAGAGAGAGATGATGAAAAGCAGAGAGAGAGATGACATGTAAAGCAGGGAGAAAGCAGAGAGAGAGATGACATGTAAAGCAGGGAGAAAGCAGAGAGAGAGATGACATGTAAAGCAGGGAGAAAGCAGAGAGAGAGATGACATGTAAAGCAGGGAGAAAGCAGAGAGAGAGATGATATGTAAAGCAGAGAGAGAGATGACATGTAAAGCAGGGAGAAAGCAGAGAGAGATGATATGATGACATGTAAAGCAGGAGAAAGCAGAGAGAGATGATATGTAAAGCAGAGAGAGAGATGATATGTAAAGCAGAGAGAGAGATGACATGAAAAGCAGAGAGAGATGATATGTAAAGCAGAGAGAGAGATGATATGTAAAGCAGAGAGAGATGACATGTAAAGCAGAGAGAGAGATGACATGTAAAGCAGAGAGAGATGATATGAAAAGCAGAGAGAGATGACATGTAAAGCAGGGAGAAAGCAGAGAGAGAGATGACATGTAAAGCAGGAGAAAGCAGAGAGAGAGATGACATGTAAAGCAGGGAGAAAGCAGAGAGAGAGATGACATGTAAAGCAGGGAGAAAGCAGAGAGAGAGATGATATGTAAAGCAGAGAGAGATGATATGTAAAGCAGAGAGAGAGATGATATGTAAAGCAGAGAGAGAGATGACATGAAAAGCAGAGAGAGAGATGATATGTAAAGCAGAGAGAGAGAGATGATATGTAAAGCAGAGAGAGATGACATGTAAAGCAGAGAGAGAGATGACATGTAAAGCAGGGAGAAAGCAGAGAGAGAGATGATATGAAAAGCAGAGAGAGAGATGACATGTAAAGCAGAGAGAGAGAGATGATATGTAAAGCAGAGAGAGATGACATGTAAAGCAGAGAGAGAGATGACATGTAAAGCAGGGAGAAAGCAGAGAGAGAGATGACATGTAAAGCAGGGAGAAAGCAGAGAGAGAGATGACATGTAAAGCAGGGAGAAAGCAGAGAGAGAGATGACATGTAAAGCAGGGAGAAAGCAGAGAGAGAGATGATATGTAAAGCAGAGAGAGATGATATGTAAAGCAGAGAGAGAGATGATATGTAAAGCAGAGAGAGAGATGACATGAAAAGCAGAGAGAGAGATGATATGTAAAGCAGAGAGAGAGAGATGATATGTAAAGCAGAGAGAGATGACATGTAAAGCAGAGAGAGAGATGACATGTAAAGCAGGGAGAAAGCAGAGAGAGAGATGATATGAAAAGCAGAGAGAGAGATGACATGTAAAGCAGAGAGAGAGATGATATGTAAACAGAGAGAGATGACATGTAAAGCAGAGAGAGAGATGACATGTAAAGCAGGGAGAAAGCAGAGAGAGAGATGATATGAAAAGCAGAGAGAGATGACATGTAAAGCAGAGAGAGAGAGATGATATGTAAAGCAGAGAGAGAGATGACATGTAAAGCAGAGAGAGAGATGACATGAAAAGCAGAGAGAGAGATGATATGTAAAGCAGAGAGAGAGATGATATGTAAAGCAGAGAGAGATGATATGTAAAGCAGAGAGAGATGACATGTAAAGCAGAGAGAGAGATGACATGTAAAGCAGGGAGAAAGCAGAGAGAGAGATGATATGAAAAGCAGAGAGAGAGATGACATGTAAAGCAGAGAGAGAGAGATGATATGTAAAGCAGAGAGAGATGACATGTAAAGCAGGGAGAAAGCAGAGAGAGAGATGATATGAAAAGCAGAGAGAGAGATGACATGTAAAGCAGAGAGAGAGAGAGATGATATGTAAAGCAGAGAGAGAGATGACATGTAAAGCAGAGAGAGAGATGACATGAAAAGCAGAGAGAGAGATGATATGTAAAGCAGAGAGAGAGATGATATGTAAAGCAGAGAGAGATGACATGTAAAGCAGAGAGAGATGACATGTAAAGCAGGGAGAAAGCAGAGAGAGAGATGATATGAAAAGCAGAGAGAGAGATGACATGTAAAGCATAGAGAGAGAGATGATATGTAAAGCAGAGAGAGATGACATGTAAAGCAGAGAGAGAGATGACATGTAAAGCAGGGAGAAAGCAGAGAGAGAGATGATATGAAAAGCAGAGAGAGAGATGACATGTAAAGCAGGGAGAAAGCAGAGAGAGAGATGACATGTAAAGCAGGGAGAAAGCAGAGAGAGAGATGACATGTAAAGCAGGGAGAAAGCAGAGAGAGAGATGACATGTAAAGCAGGGAGAAAGCAGAGAGAGAGATGACATAAAGCAGGAGAAAGCAGAGAGAGATGACATGTAAAGCAGGGAGAAAGCAGAGAGAGAGATGATATGTAAAGCAGAGAGAGATGACATGTAAAGCAGGGAGAAAAGAGAGAGATGATATGTAAAGCAGAGAGATGATATGTAAAGCAGAGAGAGATGACATGAAAAGCAGAGAGAGAGATGATATGTAAAGCAGAGAGAGAGAGATGATATGTAAAGCAGAGAGAGATGACATGTAAAGCAGAGAGAGAGATGACATGTAAAGCAGGGAGAAAGCAGAGAGAGAGATGATATGAAAAGCAGAGAGAGAGATGACATGTAAAGCAGGGAGAAAGCAGAGAGAGAGATGACATGTAAAGCAGGGAGAAAGCAGAGAGAGAGATGACATGTAAAGCAGGGAGAAAGCAGAGAGAGAGATGACATGTAAAGCAGGGAGAAAGCAGAGAGAGAGATGATATGTAAAGCAGAGAGAGATGATATGTAAAGCAGAGAGAGAGATGATATGTAAAGCAGAGAGAGATGACATGAAAAGCAGAGAGAGAGAGATGATATGTAAAGCAGAGAGAGAGAGATGATATGTAAAGCAGAGAGAGATGACATGTAAAGCAGAGAGAGATGACATGTAAAGCAGGGAGAAAGCAGAGAGAGAGATGATATGAAAAGCAGAGAGAGAGATGACATGTAAAGCAGAGAGAGAGAGATGATATGTAAAGCAGAGAGAGATGACATGTAAAGCAGAGAGAGAGATGACATGTAAAGCAGGGAGAAAGCAGAGAGAGAGATGATATGAAAAGCAGAGAGAGAGATGACATGTAAAGCAGAGAGAGAGATGATATGTAAAGCAGAGAGAGAGATGACATGTAAAGCAGAGAGAGAGATGACATGAAAAGCAGAGAGAGAGATGATATGTAAAGCAGAGAGAGAGATGATATGTAAAGCAGAGAGAGATGACATGTAAAGCAGAGAGAGATGACATGTAAAGCAGGGAGAAAGCAGAGAGAGAGATGATATGAAAAGCAGAGAGAGAGATGACATGTAAAGCAGAGAGAGAGATGATATGTAAAGCAGAGAGAGAGATGACATGTAAAGCAGAGAGAGAGATGACATGTAAAGCAGGGAGAAAGCAGAGAGAGATGATATGAAAAGCAGAGAGAAAGCAGAGAGATAGATGACATGTAAAGCAGGGAGCAGAGAGAGATGATATGAAAGCAGAGAGAGAGATGATATGAAAAGCAGGGAGAAAGCAGAGAGAGAGATGACATGTAAAGCAGGGAGAAAGAGAGAGAGAGATGATATGAAAAGCAGAGAGAGAGATGACATGTAAAGCAGAGAGAGAGATGACATGTAAAGCAGGGAGAAAGCAGAGAGAGAGATGATATGAAAAGCAGAGAGAGAGAGATGTAAAGCAGGGAGAAAGCAGAGAGAGAGATGACATGTAAAGCAGAGAGTGAGATGATATGTAAAGCAGAGAGAGATGATATGTAAAGCAGAGAGAGAGATGATATGTAAAGCAGAGAGAGAGATGACATGTAAAGCAGGGAGAAAGCAGAGAGAGAGATGACATGTAAAGCAGAGAGAGAGATGACATGTAAAGCAGGGAGAAAGCAGAGAGAGAGATGATATGTAAAGCAGAGAGAGATGATATGTAAAGCAGAGAGAGAGATGATATGTAAAGCAGAGAGAGAGATGACATGTAAAGCAGGGAGAAAGCAGAGAGAGAGATGACATGTAAAGCAGGGAGAAAGCAGAGAGAGAGATGACATGTAAAGCAGGGAGAAAGCAGAGAGAGAGATGACATGTAAAGCAGGGATAAAGCAGAGAGAGAGATGATATGTAAAGCAGAGAGAGAGATGACATGAAAAGCAGAGAGAGAGATGATATGTAAAGCAGAGAGAGAGAGATGATATGTAAAGCAGAGAGAGATGACATGTAAAGCAGAGAGAGAGATGACATGTAAAGCAGGGAGAAAGCAGAGAGAGAGATGATATGAAAAGCAGAGAGAGAGATGACATGTAAAGCAGGGAGAAAGCAGAGAGAGAGATGACATGTAAAGCAGGGAGAAAGCAGAGAGAGAGATGACATGTAAAGCAGGGAGAAAGCAGAGAGAGAGATGACATGTAAAGCAGGGAGAAAGCAGAGAGAGAGATGATATGTAAAGCAGAGAGAGAGCTGACATGTAAAGCAGGGAGAAAGCAGAGAGAGAGATGATATGTAAAGCAGAGAGAGAGATGATATGTAAAGCAGAGAGAGAGATGACATGAAAAGCAGAGAGAGAGATGATATGTAAAGCAGAGAGAGAGAGATGATATGTAAAGCAGAGAGAGATGACATGTAAAGCAGAGAGAGAGATGACATGTAAAGCAGGGAGAAAGCAGAGAGAGAGATGATATGAAAAGCAGAGAGAGAGATGACATGTAAAGCAGGGAGAAAGCAGAGAGAGAGATGACATGTAAAGCAGGGAGAAAGCAGAGAGAGAGATGACATGTAAAGCAGGGAGAAAGCAGAGAGAGAGATGACATGTAAAGCAGGGAGAAAGCAGAGAGAGAGATGATATGTAAAGCAGAGAGAGATGATATGTAAAGCAGAGAGAGAGATGATATGTAAAGCAGAGAGAGAGATGACATGAAAAGCAGAGAGAGAGATGATATGTAAAGCAGAGAGAGAGAGATGATATGTAAAGCAGAGAGAGATGACATGTAAAGCAGAGAGAGAGATGACATGTAAAGCAGGGAGAAAGCAGAGAGAGAGATGATATGAAAAGCAGAGAGAGAGATGACATGTAAAGCAGAGAGAGAGATGATATGTAAAGCAGAGAGAGATGACATGTAAAGCAGAGAGAGAGATGACATGTAAAGCAGGGAGAAAGCAGAGAGAGATGATATGAAAAGCAGAGAGAGAGATGACATGTAAAGCAGAGAGAGAGATGATATGTAAAGCAGAGAGATGACATGTAAAGCAGAGAGAGAGATGACATGAAAAGCAGAGAGAGATGATATGTAAAGCAGAGAGAGAGATGATATGTAAAGCAGAGAGAGATGATATGTAAAGCAGAGAGAGATGACATGTAAAGCAGAGAGAGAGATGATATGTAAAGCAGAGAGAGAGATGACATGTAAAGCAGAGAGAGAGATGACATGAAAAAAGCAGAGAGATGATATGTAAAGCAGAGAGAGAGATGATATGTAAAGCAGAGAGATGATATGTAAAGCAGAGAGAGAGATGATATGTAAAGCAGAGAGAGATGATATGTAAAGCAGAGAGAGAGATGACATGAAAAGCAGAGAGAGAGATGATATGTAAAGCAGAGAGAGAGATGATATGTAAAGCAGAGAGAGATGATATGTAAAGCAGAGAGAGATGACATGTAAAGCAGAGAGAGAGATGACATGTAAAGCAGGGAGAAAGCAGAGAGAGAGATGATATGAAAAGCAGAGAGAGAGATGACATGTAAAGCAGAGAGAGAGAGATGATATGTAAAGCAGAGAGAGATGACATGTAAAGCAGGGAGAAAGCAGAGAAAGAGATGATATGAAAAGCAGAGAGAGAGATGACATGTAAAGCAGAGAGAGAGAGATGATATGTAAAGCAGAGAGAGAGATGACATGTAAAGCAGAGAGAGAGATGACATGAAAAGCAGAGAGAGAGATGATATGTAAAGCAGAGAGAGAGATGATATGTAAAGCAGAGAGAGATGACATGTAAAGCAGAGAGAGAGATGACATGTAAAGCAGGGAGAAAGCAGAGAGAGAGATGATATGAAAAGCAGAGAGAGAGATGACATGTAAAGCAGAGAGAGAGAGATGATATGTAAAGCAGAGAGAGAGATGACATGTAAAGCAGAGAGAGAGATGACATGTAAAGCAGGGAGAAAGCAGAGAGAGAGATGATATGAAAAGCAGAGAGAAAGCAGAGAGATAGATGACATGTAAAGCAGGGAGAAAGCAGAGAGAGAGATGATATGAAAAGCAGAGAGAGAGATGACATGTAAAGCAGAGAGAGAGAGATGATATGTAAAGCAGAGAGAGATGACATGTAAAGCAGAGAGAGATGACATGTAAAGCAGGGAGAAAGCAGAGAGAGAGATGATATGAAAAGCAGAGAGAGAGATGACATGTAAAGCAGGGAGAAAGCAGAGAGAGAGATGACATGTAAAGCAGGGAGAAAGCAGAGAGAGAGATGACATGTAAAGCAGGGAGAAAGCAGAGAGAGAGATGACATGTAAAGCAGGGAGAAAGCAGAGAGAGAGATGATATGTAAAGCAGAGAGAGATGATATGTAAAGCAGAGAGAGAGAGATGATATGTAAAGCAGAGAGAGAGATGACATGAAAAGCAGAGAGAGAGATGATATGTAAAGCAGGGAGAAAGCAGAGAGAGAGATGATATGAAAAGCAGAGAGAGAGATGACATGTAAAGCAGAGAGAGAGAGATGATATGTAAAGCAGAGAGAGATGACATGTAAAGCAGAGAGAGAGATGACATGTAAAGCAGGGAGAAAGCAGAGAGAGATGATATGAAAAGCAGAGAGAGAGATGACATGTAAAGCAGAGAGAGAGAGATGATATGTAAAGCAGAGAGAGATGACATGTAAAGCAGAGAGAGAGATGACATGTAAAGCAGGGAGAAAGCAGAGAGAGAGATGATATGAAAAGCAGAGAGAGAGATGACATGTAAAGCAGAGAGAGAGATGATATGTAAAGCAGAGAGAGAGATGACATGTAAAGCAGAGAGAGAGATGATATGTAAAGCAGAGAGAGAGATGATATGTAAAGCAGAGAGAGAGATGATATGTAAAGCAGAGAGAGATGATATGTAAAGCAGAGAGAGATGACATGTAAAGCAGAGAGAGAGATGACATGTAAAGCAGGGAGAAAGCAGAGAGAGAGATGATATGAAAAGCAGAGAGAGAGATGACATGTAAAGCAGAGAGAGAGATGATATGTAAAGCAGAGAGAGAGATGACATGTAAAGCAGAGAGAGATGATATGTAAAGCAGAGAGAGAGATGATATGTAAAGCAGAGAGAGAGATGATATGTAAAGCAGAGAGAGATGATATGTAAAGCAGAGAGAGATGACATGTAAAGCAGAGAGAGAGAGATGATATGTAAAGCAGAGAGAGATGACATGTAAAGCAGGGAGAAAGCAGAGAGAGAGATGATATGAAAAGCAGAGAGAGAGATGACATGTAAAGCAGAGAGAGAGAGATGATATGTAAAGCAGAGAGAGAGATGACATGTAAAGCAGAGAGAGAGATGACATGAAAAGCAGAGAGAGAGATGATATGTAAAGCAGAGAGAGAGATGATATGTAAAGCAGAGAGAGATGACATGTAAAGCAGAGAGAGAGATGACATGTAAAGCAGGGAGAAAGCAGAGAGAGAGATGATATGAAAAGCAGAGAGAGAGATGACATGTAAAGCAGAGAGAGAGAGATGATATGTAAAGCAGAGAGAGAGATGACATGTAAAGCAGAGAGAGAGATGACATGTAAAGCAGGGAGAAAGCAGAGAGAGAGATGATATGAAAAGCAGAGAGAAAGCAGAGAGATAGATGACATGTAAAGCAGGGAGAAAGCAGAGAGAGAGATGATATGAAAAGCAGGGAGAAAGCAGAGAGAGAGATGATATGAAAAGCAGGGAGAAAGCAGAGAGAGAGAGATGACATGTAAAGCAGAGAGAAAGCAGAGACAGAGATGAAATGAAAAGCAGAGAAAGCAGAGAGAGAGATGATATGAAAAGCAGGGAGAAAGCAGAGAGAGAGATGATATGAAAAGCAGGGAGAAAGCAGAGAGAGAGATGATATGAAAAGCAGGGAGAAAGCAGAGAGAGAGATGATATGAAAAGCAGGGAGAAAGCAGAGAGAGAGATGATATGTAAAGCAGAGAGAGATGACATGTAAAGCAGAGAGAGAGATGACATGTAAAGCAGGGAGAAAGCAGAGAGAGAGATGATATGAAAAGCAGAGAGAGAGATGACATGTAAAGCAGAGAGAGAGAGATGATATGTAAAGCAGAGAGAGATGACATGTAAAGCAGAGAGAGAGATGACATGTAAAGCAGGGAGAAAGCAGAGAGAGAGATGATATGAAAAGCAGAGAGAGAGATGACATGTAAAGCAGAGAGAGAGAGATGATATGTAAAGCAGAGAGAGAGATGACATGTAAAGCAGAGAGAGAGATTATATGTAAAGCAGAGAGAGAGATGATATGTAAAGCAGAGAGAGAGATGATATGTAAAGCAGAGAGAGATGATATGTAAAGCAGAGAGAGATGACATGTAAAGCAGAGAGAGAGATGATATGTAAAGCAGAGAGAGATGACATGTAAAGCAGGGAGAAAGCAGAGAGAGAGATGATATGAAAAGCAGAGAGAGAGATGACATGTAAAGCAGAGAGAGAGAGATGATATGTAAAGCAGAGAGAGAGATGACATGTAAAGCAGAGAGAGAGATGACATGAAAAGCAGAGAGAGAGATGATATGTAAAGCAGAGAGAGAGATGATATGTAAAGCAGAGAGAGATGACATGTAAAGCAGAGAGAGAGATGACATGTAAAGCAGGGAGAAAGCAGAGAGAGAGATGATATGAAAAGCAGAGAGAGAGATGACATGTAAAGCAGAGAGAGAGAGATGATATGTAAAGCAGAGAGAGAGATGACATGTAAAGCAGAGAGAGAGATGACATGTAAAGCAGGGAGAAAGCAGAGAGAGAGATGATATGAAAAGCAGAGAGAAAGCAGAGAGATAGATGACATGTAAAGCAGGGAGAGAGATGACATGTAAAGCAGGGAGAAAGCAGAGAGAGAGATGATATGAAAAGCAGAGAGAGAGATGACATGTAAAGCAGAGAGAGAGAGATGATATGTAAAGCAGAGAGAGAGATGACATGTAAAGCAGAGAGAGAGATGACATGTAAAGCAGGGAGAAAGCAGAGAGAGAGATGATATGAAAAGCAGAGAGAAAGCAGAGAGATAGATGACATGTAAAGCAGGGAGAAAGCAGAGAGAGAGATGATATGAAAAGCAGAGAGAGAGATGACATGTAAAAAGAGAGAGAGAGATGATATGTAAAGCAGAGAGAGATGACATGTAAAGCAGAGAGAGAGATGACATGTAAAGCAGGGAGAAAGCAGAGAGAGAGATGATATGAAAAGCAGAGAGAGATGACATGTAAAGCAGGGAGAAAGCAGAGAGAGAGATGACATGTAAAGCAGGGAGAAAGCAGAGAGAGAGATGACATGTAAAGCAGGGAGAAAGCAGAGAGAGAGATGACATGTAAAGCAGGGAGAAAGCAGAGAGAGATGATATGTAAAGCAGAGAGAGAGATGATATGTAAAGCAGAGAGAGAGAGATGATATGTAAAGCAGAGAGAGAGATGACATGAAAAGCAGAGAGAGATGTAAAGCAGGAGAAAGCAGAGAGAGATGATATGAAAAGCAGAGAGAGAGATGACATGTAAAGCAGAGAGAGAGATGATATGTAAAGCAGAGAGAGATGACATGTAAAGCAGAGAGAGAGATGACATGTAAAGCAGGGAGAAAGCAGAGAGAGAGATGATATGAAAAGCAGAGAGAGAGATGACATGTAAAGCAGAGAGAGAGATGATATGTAAAGCAGAGAGAGATGACATGTAAAGCAGAGAGAGAGATGACATGTAAAGCAGGGAGAAAGCAGAGAGAGAGATGATATGAAAAGCAGAGAGAGAGATGACATGTAAAGCAGAGAGAGAGATGATATGTAAAGCAGAGAGAGAGATGACATGTAAAGCAGAGAGAGATGATATGTAAAGCAGAGAGAGAGATGATATGTAAAGCAGAGATAGATGATATGTAAAGCAGAGAGAGATGATATGTAAAGCAGAGAGAGATGACATGTAAAGCAGAGAGAGAGATGACATGTAAAGCAGGGAGAAAGCAGAGAGAGAGATGATATGAAAAGCAGAGAGAGAGATGACATGTAAAGCAGAGAGAGAGAGATGATATGTAAAGCAGAGAGAGAGATGACATGTAAAGCAGAGAGAGAGATGATATGTAAAGCAGAGAGAGAGATGATATGTAAAGCAGAGAGAGAGATGATATGTAAAGCAGAGAGAGATGATATGTAAAGCAGAGAGAGATGACATGTAAAGCAGAGAGAGAGATGATATGTAAAGCAGAGAGAGATGACATAAAGCAGGGAGAAAGCAGAGAGAGAGATGATATGAAAAGCAGAGAGAGAGATGACATGTAAAGCAGAGAGAGAGATGACATGAAAAGCAGAGAGAGAGATGACATGTAAAGCAGAGAGAGAGATGACATGAAAAGCAGAGAGAGATGATATGTAAAGCAGAGAGAGATGATATGTAAAGCAGAGAGAGATGACATGTAAAGCAGAGAGAGAGATGACATGTAAAGCAGGGAGAAAGCAGAGAGAGAGATGATATGAAAAGCAGAGAGAGAGATGACATGTAAAGCAGAGAGAGAGAGATGATATGTAAAGCAGGGAGAGAGATGACATGTAAAGCAGAGAGAGAGATGACATGTAAAGCAGGGAGAAAGCAGAGAGAGAGATGATATGAAAAGCAGAGAGAAAGCAGAGAGATAGATGACATGTAAAGCAGGGAGAAAGCAGAGAGAGAGATGATATGAAAAGCAGGGAGAAAGCAGAGAGAGAGATGATATGAAAAGCAGGGAGAAAGCAGAGAGAGAGAGATGACATGTAAAGCAGAGAGAAAGCAGAGAGAGAGATGAAATGAAAAGCAGAGAGAAAGCAGAGAGAGAGATGATATGAAAAGCAGGGAGAAAGCAGAGAGAGAGATGATATGAAAAGCAGGGAGAAAGCAGAGAGAGAGATGATATGAAAAGCAGGGAGAAAGCAGAGAGAGATGATATGAAAAGCAGGGAGAAAGCAGAGAGAGATGATATGTAAAGCAGAGAGAGATGACATGTAAAGCAGAGAGAGAGATGACATGTAAAGCAGGGAGAAAGCAGAGAGAGATGATATGAAAAGCAGAGAGAGAGATGACATGTAAAGCAGAGAGAGAGATGATATGTAAAGCAGAGAGAGATGACATGTAAAGCAGAGAGAGAGATGACATGTAAAGCAGGGAGAAAGCAGAGAGAGAGATGATATGAAAAGCAGAGAGAGAGATGACATGTAAAGCAGAGAGAGAGAGATGATATGTAAAGCAGAGAGAGATGACATGTAAAGCAGAGAGAGATGATATGTAAAGCAGAGAGAGAGATGATATGTAAAGCAGAGAGAGAGATGATATGTAAAGCAGAGAGAGATGATATGTAAAGCAGAGAGAGATGACATGTAAAGCAGAGAGAGAGATGATATGTAAAGCAGAGAGAGATGACATGTAAAGCAGGGAGAAAGCAGAGAGAGAGATGATATGTAAAGCAGAGAGAGATGACATGTAAAGCAGAGAGAGAGATGATATGTAAAGCAGAGAGAGAGATGACATGTAAAGCAGAGAGAGAGATGACATGAAAAGCAGAGAGAGAGATGATATGTAAAGCAGAGAGAGAGATGATATGTAAAGCAGAGAGAGATGACATGTAAAGCAGAGAGAGAGATGACATGTAAAGCAGGGAGAAAGCAGAGAGAGATGATATGAAAAGCAGAGAGAGATGACATGTAAAGCAGAGAGAGAGAGATGATATGTAAAGCAGAGAGAGAGATGACATGTAAAGCAGAGAGAGAGATGACATGTAAAGCAGGGAGAAAGCAGAGAGAGAGATGATATGAAAAGCAGAGAGAAAGCAGAGAGATAGATGACATGTAAAGCAGGGAGAAAGCAGAGAGAGAGATGATATGAAAAGCAGGGAGAAAGCAGAGAGAGAGATGATATGAAAAGCAGGGAGAAAGCAGAGAGAGAGATGACATGTAAAGCAGAGAGAAAGCAGAGAGAGAGATGAAATGAAAAGCAGAGAGAAAGCAGAGAGAGAGATGACATGAAAAGCAGAGAGAGAGATGATATGAAAAGCAGGGAGAAAGCAGAGAGAGAGATGATATGAAAAGCAGGGAGAAAGCAGAGAGAGAGATGATATGAAAAGCAGGGAGAAAGCAGAGAGAGAGATGATATGAAAAGCAGGGAGAAAGCAGAGAGAGAGATGATATGTAAAGCAGGGAGAAAGCAGAGAGAGAGATGAAATGTTCTGACAGACAGAGGATGAGAGTATAGGGGAGGTCAAAAAATGAAGACCGGGTGAGAGCCAGAGAGCCTTACAAGAGCGAGAGATGACAGTGCATTCATCTTAAGATAGTTAGTTTGGTGAGGGATAGCTAGAGGGACAGAAGGAGGGACAGAGAGACAAAGAGGGAAAGATATATAAATGAAAGAGAGAGAGAGAGGTGACAGATGTAGTCCAAGCACCCCCATCTTGGCCCTGTAGATTAGACAGGCTGGAGTCATTGTTTTTTTAAAGCCGTGTCAGGAAGTGTTCCAGCGGGCAAGACGCCATAGAATAGAAAACAAGCGTCCCTCTGTCCTCACTGAACTCTGCTGACACGCTCACTCAGACACACACAGTCACACATGCTCCTATTGCCATGTTTTCTGGTTCGAATCCCTGAGCCGACCAGGCGAACAATCTGTCTGTGCCCTTCAGCAAGGCTCTTAACCCAAATTGCTCCTGTAAGTCACTCTGGATAAGAGTGTCTGCTAAATGACTCGAATGTACATTTTATGGATCAATGCTCTCTCACCCTTTCACTCTCACTCATCTGCTCCACTTTAAAATCACTCCTTTTGAAATTGACCCACTTTGTAGTAAATGGCTGTCATGGATGCCTCTCAAGAAAATAGCTTAGAGGTGCAGTATTTTGCTGTTCACAATAAGGGGTTTCATGTCATTGTTCTCTCTGTGGTGTATAGAATTAGAATGAATAAGAAGGGACACATCGCCCTCTAGTGGTTGTTTGGGGAATCAATCTGACTCGCAAAATGCTCACAGCTCACTCTAGTGGTGATATGCAAATTTACAGCTTAATTTGACTGTAATTACAATGTAATTATATGACAATTGCGCATTTATTAAACTGGGAACAGCGGCCAGCTGTAGATAGCTCATTTATATAAGCAGTGTCCACAGAGGGAGATGCAGATATTCAATTATTGATTTCCATATACTTTTTTCCCCCTGATGAAAAATGTATGTTACTCATTATTTAACCACTAGCAAAGTCATGCATGCACACACACACACACACACACACACACACACACACACACACACACACACACACACACACACACACACACACACACACACACACACACACACACACACACACACACACACACACACACACACACACACACACACACATAACATTGACGAGCTAACCACCTCCGTCATCGGCTTAATTAGAAAATGCATCAGTGACGTTGTACCCACGGTGAGGGTTCGCTGCTTCCCCAACCAAAAGTCCTGGATTAAAACCAAGGTTGGCACTAAACTAAAGGACAAGGCTACCCCATACAGAGCTATCGTAGACAACCCTGAGGCTATGGCCGAGGACAGGAATAAGTACAAGAAGTACCGCTATGACCTCCACAGAGTCCTCAAACGAGCAAAAAGACAATATAGGAATAAGGTGGATTCATACTACACAGGCTCCGACGCCACCCGCATGTGTCAGGGGCTACAGTCCATGACAGATTACAAAGGAAGACCCGACCGTGATCTACCCAACCATGTCTCTCTACCAGACCAACTCCATGCATTTTATGTACGCTTTGACATCGATCCGGGTGCGAGTGCTGTCACTGACCCGGGTGTGAGTGCCGTCACCGACCCAGAGGACTAATCTCGCTCTCCAAGGCGGACGTGAGAAGAGTCTTTAATCAGGTCAACAGCTGCAAGGCCGCGGGCCCCGTCGGTATTCCAGGGCAACGTTCTCTGCATGTGCAGAACAGCTGGCAGGCATGTTCACGGTCATTTTCAACCTCTCCTTGTCCCAGTATATAATCCCCACGTTTTAAGATGACCACAATGATCCCTGTTACTGAGATCTCATAATTAAGGATTCATGCCACAACCCTGTTGCACTCACTTCTGTGAAGTCCTTCTGTAGCTCAGTTGGTAGAGCTGTTGCAGGGTACTCCCGGGACCACCCATATGTAGAATGTATGCACACATGACTGTAAGTCGCTTTGGATAAAAGCGTCTGCTAAATGGCATATATATATATTTTTATATATATATATATATATATATATATAAGTGCTTTGAGAGGCTGGTTACACACATTAACTCCACCATTCCAGCTACCCTAGACCCACTCCATTTTGCATACTGCCCCAACAGACCCATAGACCCAATCTCAATTGCTCCCCACACTGCCCTCACCCACCTAGGTAAGAGGAATAACTACAGTGCATTCGGAAAGTATTCAGACCCTTGATTTTTTCCACGTATCATTCTTATTCTAAAATTGATTTAAATAGTTTTTTTCCCACTCATCAATCTACACACAATACCACATAATGACAAAGCAAAAATTTTTTTTTTAGAAATTACAAACAAAAAATGGAAATATCACATTTCCATAAGTATTCAGACCCTTTACTCAGTACTTTGTTGAAGCACCTTTGGCAGCGATTACAGCCTCAAGTCTTCTTGGGTATGACACTACAAGCTTGGCACATCTGTATTTGGGAAGTTTCTCCTACTCTTCTCTGCAGATTCTCTCAAGCTCTGTCAAGTTGGATGGGGAGTATTGCTGCACAGCTATTTTCCAGTCTCTCCAGAGATGTTCGATCGTGTTCTAGTCAGGGCTCTGGCTGGGCCACTCAAGGATGTTCAGAGACTTGTCCCAAAGCCACACCTGCGTTGTCTTGGCTGTGTGCTTAGGGTTTGTTGTCCTGTTGGAAAGTGAACCTTCACCCCAGTCTGAGGTCCTGAGCACTCTGGAGCAGGTTTTCATCGAGCATCTCTCTGTACTTTTACTCCATTCATATTTCCCTCGATTCTGACTAGTCTCCCAGTCCCTGCTGCTGAAAAATATCCCCACAGCATGATGCTGCCACCACCATGATTTACTGTAGGGATGGTGCCAGGTTTCCTCCAGATGTGATGCTTGGCATTCAGGGCAAAGAGTTCAAATCTTTCATCAGACCAGAGAATCTTGTTTCTCATGGTCTGAGAGTCCTTTAGGTGCCTTTTGGCAAACTCCAAGTGGGCTGTCATGTGCCTTTTACTGAGGAGAGGCTTCTGTCTGGCCACTCTACCATAAAGGCCTGATTGTTGGAGTGCTGCAGAGATGGTTGTCCTTCTGGAAGTTTCTCCCATCTCCACAGAGGAGCTCTGTCAGAGTAACCATCGGGTTCTTTGTCACCTCCCTGACCATGGCCCTTCACCCCAGATTGCTCAGTTTGGCCGGGCGGCCAGCTCTAGGAAGAGTCTTAGTGGTTCCAAACTTTTTCCATTTA
Source organism: Oncorhynchus gorbuscha (assembly GCF_021184085.1). Classification (NCBI taxonomy): domain Eukaryota; kingdom Metazoa; phylum Chordata; class Actinopteri; order Salmoniformes; family Salmonidae; genus Oncorhynchus; species Oncorhynchus gorbuscha. Next base: position 72,722,246 of record NC_060183.1, on the reverse strand, counting down.
AGAATGTTCTTGGGGACCTTCAATGCTGCAGACATTTTTTGGTACCCTTCCCCAGATCTGTGCCTCAACACAATCCTGTCTCGGAGATCTACAGACAATTACCTCGACATCATGGCTTGGTTTTTGCTCTGACATGCACTGTCAACTGTGGACCTTATATAGATGTGTGTGTGCCTTTTCCAAATCATGTCCAATATATTGTATTTACCACAGGTGGACTCCAATCTAGTTGTAGAAACATCTCAAGGTTGATCAATGGAAACAGGATGCACCATAGCTCAATTTCGAGTCTCATAGCAAAGGGTCTGAATACTTATGTAAGTAAGGTATTTGCTATGAGACCTCAAGCTGAACCTTGGCAAGACGGAGCTGCTCTTCCTCCCGGGGATGGACTGTCCGTTCCATGATCTCGCCATCACGGTTGACAACTCCATTGTGTCCTCCTCCCAGAGCGCTAAGAACCTTGGCGTGATCCTGGACAACACCCTGTCGTTCTCAACCAACATCAAGGCGGTGGCCCGTTCCTGTAGGTTCATGCTCTACAACATCCGCAGAGTACGACCCTGCCTCACACAGGAAGCGGCACAGGTCCTAATCCAGGCACTTGTCATCTCCCGTCTGGATTACTGCAACTCGCTGTTGGCTGGGCTCCCTGCCTGTGCCATTAAACCCCTTCAACTCATCCAGAACGCCGCAGCACCGTCTGGTGTTCAACCTTCCCAAGTTCTCTCACGTCACCCCGCTCCTCCGTTCTCTCCACTGGCTTCCAGTTGAAGCTCGCATCCGCTACAAGACCATGGTGCTTGCCTACGGAGCTGTGAGGGGAACGGCACCTCAGTACCTCCAGGCTCTGATCAGGCCCTACACCCAAACAAGGGCACTGCGTTCATCCACCTCTGGCCTGCTCGCCTCCCTACCACTGAGGAAGTACAGCTCCCGCTCAGCCCAGTCAAAACTGTTCGCTGCTCTGGCCCCCCCAATGGTGGAACAAACTCCCTCACGACGCCAGGACAGCGGAGTCAATCACCACCTTCCGGAGACACCTGAAACCCCACCTCTTTAAGGAATACCTAGGATAGGATAAGTAATCCCTCTCACCCCCCCCCCCTTTAAGATTTAGATGCACTATTGTAAAGTGACTGTTCCACTGGATGTCATAAGGTGAATGCACCAATTTGTAAGTCGCTCTGGATAAGAGCGTCTGCTAAATGACTTAAATGTAAATGTATTTGTCAAAAACCTGTTTTCACTTTGTCATTATGGGGTATTGTGTGTAGATTGATGAGGGGGGGGGGAATTATTTAATACATTTCAGAATAAAGCTGTAACGTAACAAAATGTGGAAAAAGTCAAGGTGTCTGAATACTTTCCGAATGCACTTTATGTGAGAATGTTGTTCATTGACTACAGCTCAGTGTTTAACACCATTATCCCCTCCAAGCCCGTCACCAAGCTTAGGACTCTGGGTCTGAACACATACCTCTGCAACTGGATCCTGGACTTGACGTGCCGACTCCAGGTGGTAAGGGTAGGCAACATCACCTCCACCACACTGACCCTTAACACAGGAGCCCCACAGGGGTGTGTGCTTAGTCCCCTCCTGTACTCCCTGTTCACCTACGACTGTGTACGACTTCAACGGATGACTTCAACGCCATTATCAAGTTCACTGATGACATGACGGTGGTAGGCCTGAGCACCGGCGACAATGAGTCAGCCTACAGGGAGGAGATCAGTGTGGTGCCAGAGCAACAACCTCTCCCTCAACGTCAGCAAGACCAAGGAGCTGATCGTGGACTATAGGAAATGGGGGGGGTGAGCACACCCCAATCCACATCGACGGGGCGGCAGTGGAGCAGGTCGACAGCTTCAAGTTCCTCGGTCTCCAAATCACTAAAGACTTAAAATGTCCAAACACACACGTAAAGTCATGTAGAAGGAGCTACTGCGCCCCTTCCACTCAGGAGGATGAAAAGGTTTGGCACGGACCCTCAAATCCTGAATGTTCTACAGCTGTACCATTGAGAGCATATTGACTGACTGCATCACTGCTTGGTATGGCAATAGCACCGCCCTCGATCGCATGGCGCTATGTACATCACTGAGAACGAGCTTCCTGCCATTCAGGACCTCTATATTCAGGCGGTGTGAAAAGAAGGCCCGGAAAATCGCCAAAGACCCCAACCACCCAGGCCGTAAACTATTTTATCTGCTGCCTCACGGCATAAGGTGTGTCAGGTCTGACCCCAACAGGCTCCTGAACAGATTCTATCCCCAAGCAATACAACTGATAAATAACAAACAAAATAACTACACAGACCGAGTTTACCTCGTATCTTTATTGACCTTTTTATTTCAGTCTCTCTGGACACACACACACACACACACACACACACACACACACACACACACACACACACACACACACACACACACACACACACACACACACACACACACACACACACACACACACACACACACACACACACACACACACACACACACACACACTTTTCACTCCAACACACACAAACACTCACTCCATCATCTGCTCTCACACATAATATGCACATACATTTATACTGACTCTACACACCTGCACACCCACTCACCTGCAAGCTGCTGCTACTCTGTTTATCTTCTATCCAGTTGCCTAGTCACCCCTGTACATATCTACCTCCATCACCCCAGTATCCCTGTCCCCTTACCCCTGTACATATCTACCTCCATCACCCCAGTATCCCTGTCATCTTACCCTTATACATATCTACCTCCATCACCCCAGTATCCCTGTCCCCTTACCCCTGTACATATCTACCTCCATCACTCCAGTATCCCTGTCATCTTACCCCTATACATATCTACCTCCATCACTCCAGTATCCCTGTCATCTTACCCCTATACATATCTACCTCCATCACTCCAGTATCCCTGTCATCTTACCCCTATACATATCTACCTCCATCACTCCAGTATCCCTGTCATCTTACCCCTATACATATCTACCCCCATCACTCCAGTATCCCTGTCCCCTTACCCCTATGCATATCTACCCCCATACTCCAGTATCCCTATCATCTTACCCCTATACATATCTACCTCCATCACCCCAGTATCCCTGTCATCTTACCCCTATACATATCTACCCCCATCACTCCAGTATCCCTGTCATCTTACCCCTATACATATCTACCCCCATACTCCAGTATCCCTGTCATCTTACCCCTATACATATCTACCCCCATCACTCCAGTATCCCTGTCATCTTACCCCTATACATATCTACCCCCATCACTCCAGTATCCCTGTCATCTTACCCCTATACATATCTACCCCCATCACTCCAGTATCCCTGTCATCTTACCCTATACATATCATATCTACCCCCATCACTCCAGTATCCCTGTCATCTTACCCTATACATATCTACCCCCATACTCCAGTATCCCTGTCCCCTTACCCCTATACATATCTACCCCCATCACTCCAGTATCCCTGTCCCCTTACCCCTATGCATATCTACCTCCATCACTCCAGTATCCCTGTCCCCTTACCCCTATGCATATCTACCCCCATACTCCAGTATCCCTGTCATCTTACCCCTATACATATCTACCCCCATCACTCCAGTATCCCTGTCATCTTACCCCTATACATATCTACCCCCATACTCCAGTATCCCTGTCATCTTACCCCTATACATATCTACCCCCATCACTCCAGTATCCCTGTCATCTTACCCCTATACATATCTACCCCCATCACTCCAGTATCCCTGTCATCTTATCCCTATACATATCTACCCCCATCACTCCAGTATCCCTGTCATCTTACCCCTATACATATCTACCCCCATCACTCCAGTATCCCTGTCCCCTTACCCCTATGCATATCTACCCCCATACTCCAGTATCCCTGTCATCTTACCCCTATACATATCTACCCCCATCACTCCAGTATCCCTGTCCCCTTATCCATATGCATATCTACCCCCATCACCCCAGTATCCCTGTCATCTTACCCCTATACATATCTACCCCCATACTCCAGTATCCCTGTCATCTTACCCCTATACATATCTACCCCCATCACTCCAGTATCCCTGTCCCCTTACCCCTATGCATATCTACCCCCATACTCCAGTATCCCTGTCATCTTACCCCTATACATATCTACCTCCATCACCCCAGTATCCTTGTCATCTTACCCCTATACATATCTACCCCCATACTCCAGTATCCCTGTCATCTTACCCCTATACATATCTACCCCCATCACTCCAGTATCCCTGTCATCTTACCCCTATACATATCTACCCCCATCACTCCAGTATCCCTGTCATCTTACCCCTATACATATCTACCCCCTCACTCCAGTATCCCTGTCATCTTACCCCTATACATATCTACCCCCATCACTCCAGTATCCCTGTCATCTTACCCTATACATATCTACCCCCATACTCCAGTATCCCTGTCCCCTTACCCCTATACATATCTACCCCCATCACTCCAGTATCCCTGTCCCCTTACCCCTATGCATATCTACCCCCATACTCCAGTATCCCTGTCATCTTACCCCTATACATATCTACCCCCATCACTCCAGTATCCCTGTCCCCTTATCCCTATACATATCTACCCCCATCACTCCAGTATCCCTGTCCCCTTACCCCTATGCATATCTACCCCCATCACTCCAGTATCCCTGTCCCCTTACCCCTATGCATATCTACCTCCATCACTCCAGTATCCCTGTCCCCTTATCCCTATGCATATCTACCCCCATACTCCAGTATCCCTGTCATCTTACCCCTATACATATCTACCCCCATCACTCCAGTATCCCTGTCCCCTTATCCCTATACATATCTACCCCCATCACTCCAGTATCCCTGTCATCTTACCCCTATACATATCTACCCCCATCACTCCAGTATCCCTGTCCCCTTACCCCTATGCATATCTACCTCCATCACTCCAGTATCCCTGCACATGTAAATATGGTATTAGAACTGACTTTTTAAAATATTTCCGGTATATAGTATGTTTACTTACTTACCGGTACTTTATTGTGTATTTCAAATGTCTTATTCTTATTTCTCGTGTGATTTTTTTTCTTCTCCTAGTAATATATTGTTCTTGATTATTGCATTTTTGGGTTTTGATTTCACAGTACTTGTGCACGTGACATTAAAACTTGAAACACATGCTAACACCAGTCTCTGCCTGCCTGTTTGTTTATTTCAGAGTGTGATGCAGGGGACCATTCCCTACCTGGGCACTTTCCTTACAGATCTAGTCATGATGGACACAGCCATGAAGGACTACCTGGATGTGAGTGGCACACACTCACACAAACACACACTCACACATCCCCTCTTTCCTCAAAATTACACACAACCCCATTTCTGTTCTGAATAACATATTTTCTTGTTTACAGGGAGGGCTGATCAATTTTGAGAAGAGGAGGAAGGTGAGAAAAGCAATATGAATTTCAAGTGTGATGATGATTATGGTGATTACAATGATGATGAAGATGTGAGTGCATATTGATCATTTTCTTTCCTCTGGTTGTATAGGAGTTTGAGGTGATTGCCCAGATCAAGCTTCTGCAGCTGGCCTGCAACAACTATAACTTCACCCGAAACAAGCGTTTCCGAGAGTGGTTCTCCGGTGTGGACAAACTCACAGAGGCTGAGAGGTAAGAGAGAGAACAGATAGTATTCTGTTACAAATACATGAAAGAGTATTTTCACACTGCACCAGAAATAGATTGCTGTGGGGGTGAGGAACAGTAGGGGGGAAGAGAGGGAGACTTTGAAAAAAAGGAGGAGTAATGAAAGACCGGAACACACAAACATATGCTCTTCTTTGTGTGTTTTTTTCCACAGCTACAGCCAGTCATGTGAGATCGAGCCATTGTCAGAGTCAGCCTCCAACACTCTCAAGAAGAAGAACACAGGAATCATCAAACGCTGGAGCGAGTAAGTCAATAAATATTATTGCAGGAAGTTATTTCTGTTCAATAGTTGCTATATATGATTTACAGTCTATTTGTGTCAATGTGTTTTAACTCATTATTCACACTCTTCTTTTCTCCCACTCTTGCTCTCAACCTGCATTTTCTCTTCCATCTCTCCCCTCTCTCTGTCTCTCTCTCCCTCTGTCTCTCTCTGTCTCTCTCTCCCCTCTCTCTGTCTCTCTCTGTCTCTCTCTGTCTCTCTCCGTCCCTCTCTCCCTCCCATTTCTCCCCTCTCTCTGTCTCTCTCCGTCCCTCTCTCCCTCCCCTCTCTCCCCTCTCTCTGTCTCTCTCCGTCCCTCTCTCCCTCCCCTCTCTCCCCTCTCTGTCTCTCTCTGTCTCTCTCCGTCCCTCTCTCCCTCCCATTTCTCCCCTCTCTCTGTCTCTCTCCGTCCCTCTCTCCCTCCCCTCTCTCCCTCTCTCTGTCTCTCTCCGTCCCTCTCTCCCTCCCATCTCTCCCCTCTCTCTGTCTCTCTCCGTCCCCTCTCCCCCCCCTCTCCCCTCTCTCTGTCTCTCTCCTTCCCTCTCTCCCTCCCATCTCTCCCCTCTCTCTCCCTCTCTCCTTCCCTCTCTCCCTCCCATCTCTCCCCTCTCTCTGTCTCTCTCCTTCCCTCTCTCCCTCCCATCTCTCCCCTCTCTCTGTCTCTCTCCTTCCCTCTCTCCCTCCCATCTCTCCCCTTTCTCTGTCTCTCTCCGTCCCTCTCTCTCCCCTCTCTCTGTCTCTCTCCATCCCATTTCTTCACTCCCTCTCTCAGTCGCCAGCCTGCCAGCTCGGAGCCAGGCTGCAGCAGTGCGGGCAGCTCCCACTCCAAGTCCTTTGACCAGCTGCGTTACGCCCCCTGCCTGGGGGGCTCGGGTGGAGGTGGAGGGGGTGATGGAGCGGACTCCCTGAGCGTCACCTCCGCTGGCTCCAGTAGCTCCGATGTGGAGGAGATCAATATCAGCTTCATCTCCGACTCACCCGATGTCCACGAGAGAAAGGTGTGACTGAGAGGAGATCTTCTATATATCTATTTATTTCATTTATACAGGAAAGTCGATTAAGAATATATTCTTATTTACAATGATGACCTGTCAGTGGACAGGGATATATTACTACGAGTGTGTGTTGACATCTGTAAGCTGGAAGTTGCCCCACCATGTGTGATGGGGATGTCATATCTCTGAGTCTTGCTTTAAAGACCATGATACCTGTATGATCACTATAGCCATACTACTGTCTTAGCATAGTATAACTCTTCCATCCCACAAGAAACAGCTCATGTGAGGCCCACTGGTGACTGTAGCTCTTAATTCCTTTTCTGTAGACCTCCACGCCTTCCGTAAAACATTCCAATTCCACGTTAGGGAAGTGCGGCCCCTTGCCTGACCTGGCACCCACGGTACTATTTAATACTTCCTGTACCATGTCTCTGTTTCCCCTGTGCTAGCTTGTGGTGCAGCCATTTCACACTGCCATCAGAGGAGTGTGCTGCTTGCACTGTGTCTATCTGAGTGACGTCACCATCACATCACCCCTGTAGCCATTTTGTGAATGGGCGAGAACTGTGTGTGTGTGTGTTGTGTGTGTGTGTGTTGAGTAGTTTCCGAATGTGTGCAGGTGTCGATTTATTCATGTGTCTGCTCCTTTTGATCACCGCTGCACTTTGACCTTTTTTGTTTTGACTGGTTTTATTTGTTGTGTCTTTGGTGAAGAGTTCACCTTGTATCCATACTACTCAGTAGAAGTAACAGTTCATCTTGTATCCATAGTAACAGTTCATCTTGTATCCATACTACTCAGTAGAAGTAACAGTTCATCTTGTATCCATACTACTCAGTAGAAGTAACAGTTCACCTTGTATCCATACTACTCAGTAGAAGTAACAGTTCATCTTGTATCCATACTACTCAGTAGAAGTAACAGTTCATCTTGTATCCATACTACTCAGTAGAAGTAACAGTTCATCTTGTATCCATACTACTCAGTAGAAGTAACAGTTCAAGTAACAGTTCATCTTGTATAACAGTTCATACATACTACTCAGTAGAAGTAACAGTTCACCATAGTAACAGTTCATCTTGTATCCATACTACTCAGTAGAAGTAACAGTTCACCTTGTATCCATACTACTCAGTAGAAGTAACAGTTCATCCATACTACTTGTATCCATACTACTCAGTAGAAGTAACAGTTCATAGTAACAGTTCTTGTATCCATACTACTCAGTAGAAGTAACAGTTCATCTTGTATCCATACTACTCAGTAGAAGTAACAGTTCATCTTGTTGTATCCATAGTAACAGTTCACCTTGTATCCATACTACTCAGTAGAAGTAACAGTTCATCTTGTATCCATACTACTCAGTAGAAGTATCCATAGTAACAGTTCACCTTGTATCCATACTACTCAGTAGAAGTAACAGTTCACCTTGTATCCATACTACTCAGTAGAAGTAACAGTTCATCTTGTATCCATACTACTCAGTAGAAGTAACAGTTCACCTTGTATCCATACTACTCAGTAGAAGTAACAGTTCATCTTGTATCCATACTACTCAGTAGAAGTAACAGTTCATCTTGTATCCATACTACTCAGTAGAAGTAACAGTTCACCTTGTATCCATACTACTCAGTAGAAGTAACAATCTTGTATCCATACTACTCAGTAGAAGTAACAGTTCATCTTGTATCCATACTACTCAGTAGAAGTAACAGTTCACCTTGTATCCATACTACTCAGTAGAAGTAACAGTTCATCTTGTATCCATACTACTCAGTAGAAGTAACAGTTCACCTTGTATCCATACTACTCAGTAGAAGTAACAGTTCACCTTGTATCCATACTACTCAGTAGAAGTAACAGTTCATCTTGTATCCATACTACTCAGTAGAAGTAACAGTTCATCTTGTATCCATACTACTCAGTAGAAGTAACAGTTCACCTTGTATCCATACTACTCAGTAGAAGTAACAGTTCACCTTGTATCCATACTACTCAGTAGAAGTAACAGTTCATCTTGTATCCATACTACTCAGTAGAAGTAACAGTTCATCTTGTATCCATACTACTCAGTAGAAGTAACAGTTCACCTTGTATCCATAACAGTTCACATCTTGTATCCATACTACTCAGTAGAAGTAACAGTTCACCTTGTATCCATACTACTCAGTAGAAGTAACAGTTCAGTTCTTGTATCCATACTACTCAGTAGAAGTAACAGTTCATCTTGTATCCATACTATCCATCATCTTGTATCTATACTACTCAGTAGAAGTAACAGTTCACCTTGTATCCATACTACTCAGTAGAAGTAACAGTTCATCTTGTATATACTCTCAGTAGAAGTAACAGTTCATCTTGTATCCATACTACTCAGTAGAAGTAACAGTTCATCCATACTTCAGTAGAAGTCCATATCCATACTACTCAGTAGAAGTAACAGTTCACCTTGTATCCATACTACTCAGTAGAAGTAACAGTTCACCTTGTATCCATACTACTCAGTAGAAGTAACAGTTCACCTTGTATCCATACTACTCAGTAGAAGTAACAGTTCAGTATCCATACTACTCAGTAGAAGTAACAGTTCACCTTGTATCCATAGTAACAGTTCATCTTGTATCCATACTACTCAGTAGAAGTAACAGTTCACCTTGTATCCATACTACTCAGTAGAAGTAACAGTTCACCTTGTATCCTACTCAGTAGAAGTAACAGTTCAGTATCCATAACAGTAGAAGTAACAGTTCACCTTGTATCCATACTACTCAGTAGAAGTAACAGTTCATCTTGTATCCATACTACTCAGTAGTAACAGTTCACCTTGTATCCATACTACTCAGTAGAAGTAACAGTTCACCTTGTATCCATACTACTCAGTAGAAGTAACAGTTCATCTTGTATCCCTTGTATACTACTCAGTAGAAGTAACAGTTCATCTTGTATCCATAGTAACAGTTCACCTTGTATCCATACTACCAGTAGAAGTACTTGTATCCATCTACTCAGTAGAAGTAACAGTTCATCTTGTATCCATAGTAACAGTTCACCTTGTATCCATACTACTCAGTAGAAGTAACAGTTCACCTTGTATCCATACTACTCAGTAGAAGTAACAGTTCATCTTGTATCCATAGTAACAGTTCACCTTGTATCCATACTACTCAGTAGAAGTAACAGTTCACCTTCTATCCATAGTAACAGTTCACCTGGTTGCACATTCTTCTGTCCACATATTTCATTGTGTTTTCTACATTTTATGTGCATGTCATATTAGTAGCAAGCACTCTTGGGGATCCCATTAGAGACAAAAACACCAGCCTCAATTTCAGTGTTCCCAAATATTTGTCTTAATTCACTGGAATTCATTCATTACATTTACATTACATTACATTTACATTTAAGTCATTTAGATCCCAGAGACTTACAAATTGGTGCATTCACCTTATGACATCCAGTGCCACTTTACAATAGTGCATCTACATATTTTAGGGGGTGAGAAGGCTATCCTAGGTATTCCTTAAAGAGGTGGGGTTTCAGGTGTCTCCGGAAGGTGGTGATTGACTCCGCTGTCCTGGCGTCGTGAGGGAGTTTTCTTGGGGAGCCAGAGCAGCGAACAGTTTTGACTGGGCACTGGACTGTACTTCCTCAGTGGTAGGGAGGCGAGCAGGCCAGAGGTGGATGAACGCAGTGCCCTTATTTGGGTGTAGGGCCTGATCAGAGCCAGGTACTGAGGTGCCGTTCCCCTCACAGCTCCGTAGGCAAGCAATGGTCTTGTAGCGGATCAACTCCAGTGGAGAGAGCGGAGGAGCGGGGTGGGAGAGAACTTGGGAAGGTTGAACACCAGACGGGCTGCAGCGTTCTGGATGAGTTGTAGGGGTTTAATGAGTTGCAGTAATCGGGAGATGACAAGTGCCTGGATTAGGACCTGTGCCGCTTCCTGTGTGAGGCAGGGTCGTGATCTGCGGATGTTGTAGAGCATGAACCTACAGGAACGGGCCACCGCCTTGATGTTAGTTGAGAACGACAGGGTGTTGTCCAGGATCACGCCAAGGTTCTTAGCGCTCTGGGAGGAGGACACAATGGAGTTGTCAACCGTGATGGCGAGATCATGGAACGGGCAGTCCTTCCCCGGGAGGAAGAGCAGCCCGTCTTGCCGAAGTTCAGCTTGAGGTGGTGATCCGTCATCCACACTGATATGCCTGCCAGACATGCAGAGATGCTCGCCACCTGGTCCTCCAGCACCATGTGAGGTTATGACAGAGTTGACTTGGTGTATAGCGAGAATAGGAGAGGGCCTAGAACAGAGCCCTCCAGTGGTGAGAGCGCATGGTGAGGAGACAGATTCTCGCCACGCCACCTGGTAGGAGCGACCTGTCAGGTAGGACGCATCCAAGCGTGGGCCACGCCGGAGATGCCCAACTCGGAGAGGGTGGAGAGGAGTATCTGATGGTTCACAGTATCGAAGGCAGCCGATAGGTCTAGAAGGATGAGAGCAGAGGAGAGAGAGTTAGCTTTGCCTCCTCTCAGTTGAATGAAGTCTTGAAACCTGACAGATCAAGAAGGTCATTCTGAGAGAGATAGCGGGAGAGCTGACCAAGGACGGCACGTTCAAGAGTTTTGGAGAGAAAAGAAAGAAGGGATACTGGTCTGTAGTTGCATCATCGGAGGGATCAGGTTTTTTCAGAAGGGGTGCCTGGACGGAAGGGACGTAGCCAGCGGTCAGGGATAAGTTGATGAGCAGGTGAGGTAAGGGAGAATCCGGAAATGGTCTGGAGAAGAGAGGAGGGGATAGGGTGAGCGGGCAGGTTGTTGGGCGGCCGCCGTCACAAGACGCGAGATTTCATCTGGAGAGAGAGGGGAGAAAGAGGTCAGAGCACAGGGTAGGGCACTGTGAGCAGAACCAGCGGTGTCGTTTGACTTAGCAAACGAGGATCGGATGTCGTCGACCTTCTTTTCAAAATGGTTTCATCTGCAGAGAGGGAGGAGGGGGAGGGGGAGGAGGATTGTGGCAAAGAGCTTCCTAGGGTTAGAGGCAGATGCTTGGAATTTAGAGTGGTAGAAAGTGGCTTTAGCAGCAGAGACAGAGGAGGAAAATGTAGAGAGGAGGGAGTGAAAGGATGCCAGGTCCGCAGGGAGGCGAGTTTTCCTCCATTTCCGCTCGGCTGCCCGGAGCCCTGTTCTGTGAGCTCTTGGGAGCGCGATACCATCCAGTAGGGGCAGTGTGGGAAGTGTTGGATGAGAGCGAGAGGGAAAAGGATACAAGGTAGTGGTCGGAGACTTGGAGGGGAGTTGCAATGAGGTTAGTGGAAAAACAGCATCTAGTAAAGATGAGGTCGAGCGTATTGCCTGCCTTGTGAGTAGGGGGAAGGTGAGAGGGTGAGGTCAAAAGAGGAGAGGAGGAAAGAAGGAGGTGAGAAGGTAGACGGGGGAGGTTAAAGGCAGAACTGTGAGAGGTGAGCCATCCTCAGGATCAATAGATCCCAGTCATGTTAAATGATCATGTTTAATATGCATTGTGGTCAATATTCTTAAGTGAGCCACTGTGATCTCAACTCCAATAGATCCCAGTCATGTTAAATGATCATGTTTAATATGCATTGCTTAACTTGATTGCATCTCAATATTCTTAAGTGGCACTGTGATCTAACCTGTGCTACCCCCCTTCTCTCTCTGTCTCTCTCCAGTTCTGGGAGTCTACCTCTCTGTCCTCCTTGGATGCCTCTGGTCTGGGCTCTGGCTCGGGCTCCAGTAGCGCCTCCTCCTCCTCCATGTCCTCCACACCTGTGGCGGGTGCGGGCTCCCGCTCACACAAGCGCTCCGTGTCGGGCGTGTCCAGCTACTCGTCGCTGTCACTGCCCCTCTACAACCAGCAGGTGGATGACTGCTGCATCATCCGGGTCAGCCTGGACGTAGACAACGGCAACATGTACAAGAGCATCCTGGTGAGCTGCTGCGTCCGTTTTGAATATGATAGATTAGACAAGAGAATTTCCCTGCCAATGTGTTTTAGTGGTTGTGAGGTCTGGTTGAGTCAAATTTCTTGTGGTCATCACATGATCTCCAGGTGACCAGTCAGGACAAGACGCCGGCGGTGGTCAGGAAGGCCATGGTGAAACACAACCTGGACCGGGAGAGAGCGGAGGATTACGAACTGCTGCAGAAGATCTCTGAGGAGAAAGGTCAGTCAGCTGTTTGTCACGTTCACTCAGGACTTACAGTAGAACCTGGAAGATACAAACCTCAAGGTTCATGCATTTTGAACTATATTTCACACAAAAATTTCAGTTTTCCCCACACCCTCCATTCTGTACCTGTTCGTATCTCTGGTCACTGTCATTTTTAGAAATACCTGCACACGCCTTGTCTAACAATCTCTCCTTCCATCTTTTCTAACAGATTTTGACATTCTCTCTTGCCTGTTGTTTCAACATGTCTTTAACCAATGTTTCTTTTGCATCCCCCCCTCCACAGAGCTGAAGATTCCAGACAATGCCAACGTTTTCTATGCCATGAACTCTTCGGCCAACTACGACTTTGTCCTGAAGAAACGCGGCTTCCCCAAGGTGGGCCGGACCAAGCACGTGGCCAGCTCCACCCTGCCGCGAATGAAGCAGAAAGGCCTGAAAATCGCAAAGGGCATCTTCTGAGGGGCAATGCCATGTCACCAGACACCCTCATCCACCTCCCTGCTTCCTGCTGGGCTTTCTGGGTGCCATCTTTGAGTGCCACCCCTGCTGTGCCATGGTAGAGGGGCCTGTTGCCAGCTTGGCCGTGTTCAGCATCTGAGCGTGAAAGCCTCAGAGGACTAATAAAGCTGAATGTAATGGAAATCCCTATTGGCCAATGAACTTGCACTCAACTCCATTTTGCGAGGCAGGTGACTGTCCTTGTGGAAGTAGTGACTCTGTGTGGTTGCTATGTATGCTTACCCACATCTGACCCCTCTCCCAGGTGTTTCCTGTGAGTCCACATCACTTCCGGTTAGCTTCACAGCTCTCTGTGGATGCCCTAATCGAGAGGGGAAAACCTGAGTAAAAATATAACTATGTCATCTAGGTGCGTAGGAAAATGAATTCCTCCCCTCTAAAGGAGTTACACTCCCTCTAGTTTCTACAGACCTCCTCCTCAGCAAAGGTTCAGGCACTATTTTTTTACACTCCTTTCTAGACTACCATCAACTGCATCTGTTTCTTCGATGTTCCGCGACACGCGGACTGAGACAGATGGACAGATGCTCAGTACTGCCAGCTTAGCGGAGGGAAACACGTTCCAACGAACCACTAAAAGGATCTTGGGAGAGAAAGGCCCCTACTGGATAGATACATCGGGTTGTTAACCAATCATCAGAAACTTTACTCCTTTTAACTACTCACTGCTAATGGGAACATGTTCCGTTTGTTAAACTAACACTATTCACACAAATAGGGCATTATTATTACAACAAACATTCAATAATAGCTCATTTTGTCACTGCTTTGATGCGGCGGCACTCTGCATTTGTGCATTGCGTCTTATTTCTCCAAGTGGTGCTAACAGACAATGAAATGCTACAGCCAGCTCCTTCCCTCCCTCCCCTTTTATTTCATGCCTGATGTCTTTCAGTTTCACGCTAGAGTTTGAGAGAGAGGCTCTCTCCTGACATGAAGGAGTAGGCAGCCACGAGGGCTCAATGATGATGGTTCATGGAAATAGTGCAACTGAGGCATCCAGCATGCATTTTGGTTCAGTATTTGTTTTAATGGGTGCATTTCTGGGAAGCCAAAAAAAGCGATGTGGCCAGTTAGAGTACATTATGGTGACCTGAAATGCACAAAGTCGGGCGGCCATTGCGGCTCAAACACGATGGCACTAAATGGCTTCTCCTCGATTGGCAATGCCTTAGAGAGTAGAACTGCCTACATGTGAGCCGAATGGCACAAAATGGCTGTTGTTGGCATGGTGACCACTCCCTCAGGTCATGAAGAAAGTTAGCTCCGAGCCATTTGATGGACCCCAATGTGTGATAGACCCTCTTGTCAATGACTTGCAGGAGGAGAGAAATGTATGTAAAAGGACACTGTGCTCCCTTTTAACTAGAAGTGCGTTTGTGGAAAGTACTCAAGCACTCGGAGAGAGAGATGTATGTTGTATTGTGAAATGCAGCGTGGTTTTTAAATGTCCAGTCTTTTTGTTCCCTATAGTGTAAAGAAGAAGAAACGAGAATGAAAGGACTGTCCCTTTTGTTTGCTCCCTTCCTTTCATCACAAGGCCTTTCATCCTTGTGTACCAGGGTTGGAGGTCAACTTCATTTCAATTCAGTTAAATCAGCAAGATAAATGAAAAAGAGGAAGAGAAAGTACAACTCAACTAAAACATTGTCAACTCCACGTGTGCCAAAGACCGGTGGACTATGATGAAGTATGAGGTGGTTTTGGGAGCATTGACATTTGAAGTGGAGGGAGTAAGTTTGCCTGCTGTTGAAAGGCTCAGAAGTCGTGTGATTCTTTGTGTATGAGATGAGTCCTTGGTTTGTAGTACCCCATGTCTATCCATTTCCTACAGTATTGCAGCACTTTGGATCAAACCTAATATCCCTATTTAACAGCAGCCATGACAGTAGTGTTGTGGATTACAGTGTTAAAACTCAAGCCTTTGCTCAAAGAGTTTTCTGCAACTAGTGACTTTTGGACTGTGACCGTGTCACACTGAGTACGGTTACATGCACACAATAATACAATTATTGTGAATAGTCATATTAATATAATAGTTTGATTAAAACGTTTACATGCTTTGCAATAATAAATGTTTTCCCTCATAATTGTGTTTACGTGGAGCCATCTGAAATCAGACAACCTGGTGGGACTTTGATGAATATCAGCAATCAAAATAAACATTCTACCACAGCGACCATGTTATCGTTGTAAAACATAGTTGATTCTGAGTTCGGACATACAACGTTTATGTGAAAACGACTTCTAAGATGTGTACTTTAACTTTTTCCTAACTCACTTCACTCGTGCAAAAGAAGGAAGCTCGCCCTGCTTGCACTAACACACACACACACACACACACACACACACACACACACACACACACACACACACACACACACACACACACACACACACACACACACACACACACACACACACACACACACACACACACACACACACACACACACACACACACACACACACACACACACACACACACAGATGAAACACATCGCTATAACTGATTAAAGTGTTTACATGTCCTAAAATCTTTAAAGATGGCTCAGAAAATCAGGTGTTTTAATTGGCTTATGCTTACTTCGAATATGACCGTATGCCGATTAAGATAAGCAGAGTAAGGTGTTTACATGACTAATGCCATACATACTCAGCCTTCTGCCATAATCAGTTTAACATCAAATTATTAATGTGCATGTAACCGTACTCAATGTGTCATGTGCAAGACAGTAAATGTTCTAATAGGGACATGGGATTGCATCTCTATCAGAGGGCACATATAAACTGGCTATACTTTTATAGCCTTTTTACACTATTGTGCTAACCTAAACCGTAGTGTGCTGGCTCGATCTGATATTTTCTTTTGACATGGTACGTAACCAGGCCATCGCAGTACAGCTCGGCTCAGCTCAGTACAGTAAAAAGGGTGTCAAATGCCACATAAATCCTATAACACGCCACAACAGTCGTCAGACTACATTTCACAACAAAAGCTTGATGTGCCTAACAGCAAAGCCATGGAAATGGTTTCATGTGCTATGATGATCGTGTTTCACATGTCAGTTATCAGAAACATGGGTGGTCATATTTATCGCATGTTAGTACTGCATTATGAATGCATTACGGCAGTATAATATAAGTGATTTTCATGCTTTCAAGTGTGCTGGTTGGTGGTGGTGTTGAAAAGGATGCTGTATGTTTGTGGATGTTGGGGTCCGGTAGTCTACTGTGATTACATGTGATTTGCTGGACTTCATATTAGTGGTGTTGATGGAAGTTGCCCCTAAGCCCTGATTCAAGGTCCGCGTCTATTTCTACATCCTATTAACAAGATTAGGATTTGTGTTGGGAAAGCTGAATCTGGATCTGCAGTTAAATACTTTTTGTGGTTGATCAATGAGTGAGAGATGGATTCTTTAACTGGAGATCCTTAAACTTTTGTGAAAAATCATGCATTTGTGTCAGTGGGTTTCCAGTTAATGTCAGTAAGCGTTCATCCCGGAATGTGTGCTTATCTTTATTTTTTGCTAATGTCTTTGTGCCCTCCCCAGCTACCCAGCCTATCTACACTGAGTGTACACAACAGTAGGAACACTTTCCTAATACTGAGTTGCACCCCCCCTTTTGCCCTCAGAACAGCCTCAATTCGTTGGGGCCTGGACTCTACGAGGTGTTGAAAGCGTTCCACAGGGATGCTGGCCCATGTTGACTACAATGTTTGTCACAGTTTCAAGTTGGCTGGATGTCCTTTTGGTGGTGGACCATTCTTTATACACACAGGAGACTGTGGAGCTTGAAAAACCCAACAGCGTTGCAGTTCTTAACACACTCAAACCGATGCACCTGGCACATACTACCATACCCTGTTCAAAGGCACTTAAATCTTTTGTCTTGCCCATTCACCCTCTGACTGGCACACATAAACAATAAATGTCTCAATTGTGTCAATGCTTAAAAATGCTTCTTTAACTTGTCTCCTCCCCTTCATCTACACTGATTTGAAGTTGAGCTCTCAACTGGATTCACAAGGTCAGTCTGTCATGGAAAGAGCAGGTGTTCTTAATATGTTGTACACTCAGTGTATATATCAAAGGTTGGAGAGGGGGATCTGACAAAAAGATGTCAGCATTTCAGGTTTCACAAATGCTAGTCTGTGTGTGTACGTGACACACACACACACTCTTCTGTGTCTATTGTAAATGAAGGGCCAAAGACTGCACCTCTCCACCTATCCCTCTAAGTTAGTCCCTCTCAGAAACCCAGACTGATCAGGAATATGTCACCTTGCCTCAACCTCTCACAATGGTCATCCTTAAAACCTTTGTGCCATCGCTCTCCGTCACTGTCAAAGGCTCTGAACTTTCTAACGATTACCTGTTCAATGTTTTTTCTATGTTCTTTTTGTATTTTTTGTATATTAAAAGACTCAATGTCCTTTGTACTTTAGATTATTTTCTTCATTTTCCTGTTTTGTGTTTGCTGGCTTTATTTATTAACTTGTAAATACTTTTTTGTAGCATTGTACATTGTTTCTTTTCCCATGCAATTACAAATTAATATATATGTAAATATAAATATATATGCGAAGTTTATACCACAGTATTTGTGGATCAACTTGTCTCCATATCCCGTTGACTTTGGTTGCTTTACGTCAATCCTCTGTCGTTTTTGTATAATGGTCAGTTTTGATATTGCTTTCCCCCTTATTGTGTTTAATGTTGGAGAAAAACCACCTAATAAAAACTTACTGTGTGTCAAAACATTTGCATATGTCTTCGCTGGCGGAGTAGAGGACCTTGTGCATTTCGGGTAAAATATCAATTCAATGTTTATATCCCAGGACAAATTAGCTAGCAACTCCAGTACAGCTCGCATTCCTCCAGTACAGTGCCAGACACTTGTAGAATCTATGCAAAAGCACATTGAAGCTGTTCTGGCGGCTCTTGGTGGCCCAACGCCCTATTAAGCCACTATGTTGGTGTTTCCTTTATTTTTGCAGTTACCTGTATCAATAAACAATACATTTGACAACAAATCAAAAGCAAGCTCTGTGTACAGATAGAAGACATCAGTACAAATGTCCTGTGTGTCTAGTACAGCTAATGAGCAGTGACTCCTGTTGCCAGAAACCCAGTAACTCTTCTCTGTTAGACATGTGGGCTTCTTGCTAGTTCAAAGACTAATTCAGTCAAATCCTATTCAACCAAGAGCAGTGTACTGAGGGGTATCTCCTCTCACAAGTTGTTGTTGCTCTGTCTTCTGTCTGATGCCCATTAGCCACACAAGTCATTGACACTAAAGGCCGGGGTTCAATCCGATCACGCATTTGGAAAATGCCTTTAAATTATGCATTGCTGACACAAAATATTGCCTTTAAAAAATATGCATTGCTGATCTGATTGAATCCGTCTGCGTGCGTGCGCCATCGTGCATAAATGTATTTTGTCCCCCTACACCAAACGCGATCACGACACGCAGGTTAAAATATCAAAACAGACTCTGAACCAATTATATTAATTTGGGGACAGGACGAAAAGCATTAAACATTTATGGCAATTTAGCTTGCACTTGCTAGCTAATTTGTCCCATTTAGCTAGCTTGCTGTTGCTAGCTAATTTGTCCTGGGATATAAACATTGAGTTGATATTTTACCCGAAATGCACAAGGTCCTCTACTCCGCCAATTAATCCACACACAAAACGGTCAACCGAATCGTTTGTAGTCATCTCTCTTCCTTCCAGGCTTTTTCTTCTCTTGACTTTATATTGCGATTGGCAACTTTCATAAATGGGTATAACCAATGAGGAGATGGCTGCTTCTATAAACAAATGAGGAGATGGGAGAGGCAGGACTTACAGCGTGATCAGAAATAGAACCGACTTCTATTTTAGCCCTTGGCAACGCAGACGTTCGCTTGCATGGGCAAGCAGTGTGGGTGCAATAATTGAATATGTATGTCTAAATGTATTTTGCAACGCTCGCAGTGTAGTCAGCCTGTTAGGCTATTCCCCCTGATTTGCTCCTTATAAATATAGTAGCACCTGTCGACAATTGTGTCTCTATCTTAGCTATTCCTTGTTTCATAGGATGACCTTGGTTATCCTATGGTGGTAATATGTTCAAAATTACAGTGTCTACACAATGTTACAATGTAATGAGTGCTTGAGTAGTCCTTTGACCAAATACTATTTTACACTCAAGTAGTTTTTAGAAAGGCTACTTTTACTTCTTCTTGGGTGACGGTGCCTTTGTAAGGACTCCTTCGTATTTGCCCCAACCATGGCGCCTATAGAAATGTTCACTCGGTTTTCAGTGTGACTTTTTTTATGTGTACCAAATGCACTTGATGAAATATAGCATTTTCTACATACAGGGCACACATAGGATTTATCCCCTGTGTGAGTCCTCATGTGAACTGTCAGAGAAGCACGAGCTGCGAAATTTCTTTCACAAAAACTGCAATTAAGAGGTTTCTCCCCTGTGTGCCTCCTCATGTGCACTTTCATATCTGAACCATGGCGGAAACATTTACCACAAACACTTCAACTATGTGGTTTCTCACCTGTGTGAATCCTCACATGCAACTCCATGTTTGCTTTCTGAATGAATCCTTTTGTCACAGAAGCAACAGGGATAAGATTTCTCCCCTGTGTGGCTCCTGATGTGTTTGCTCATATTAGAGCAGTTGCTGAAACATTTCCCACAATTTGAGAATTTGAATGATTTGTCCCCTTCGTGAATCGCCATATGCATTATTAGTTCAGTACTCACAGTAAAACGTTTACTACAAACATAACAAGAAAACCTAGTATCAATATGAGTTTGGAGATGTTGTTGCATACTCTCTGTGGAATCAAAGTGTTTTCTACACACACCACAAAGATGGTCTTCATCCGTCATATGCATTGTCATGTGAGTAAAGAAATCATGGAGATAAAAGACTTCCCACACACTTTACAACCCTCATTAGTACTGATGCAGGACCATTGTCCTTTTAGTCTGTATTCCCATTAATCCAAGTGACTCCTCTCTCCCTCTGATAAGCATCATTATTTTCAATCTGAGCTGCAGAACACTGTGGGTTCGCAGCAGAGAGGGGCCGGGAGTCACTGGTTGGGTCTGACACTGTAGTTCTCTTCAGCAATTTATGTGTTAATCTGTTCAGTTGAGGTGCAGTTGAGGTGCAGTTTCTGTGTTAATCTGTTCAGTTGAGGTAATAGGAAAAAAAACTATCTTGGATCAAACCTGGGTTACACAAAATACCACCTTGGGAATCTGTGTTAAAACAGTTTACAAGTGTACCTTTTGTAGGCTATTTGTACAATTCTCTCTTGATATTAAAATAGTTACAAAAGGTGTTTAAAACTGCATTCACAAACAAGGATTATTAATGTTTTCAGACAGAGTTTTGGGTCTGTTTACATATTGGCCGGCACAGGCACACATAATTGTACCGACGGGAACCCAAACGCTGTGGGTCGTTATCGACTGCACGGCCTGTTCAGGACACCTTTTCTCATGCACTAATGCTGCATTCATGACATGTCGGAAACTCTGAACCTCCTAGTTAAAATGAAGGTAAATTATTTGTGTACAACTTCCTACTGATACATTCCAAGTGGGAAACTTGAAAATCATCTTTCTACAACGAGTCATGTATAGCCAAA